>NW_022473891.1:948-5101 GCF_009769535.1 Thamnophis elegans | reverse complement strand
CATTTTGGTTGCTAAGCAAGAGCGTTCTTAAGTGAGCTTTGCCACATTTTACTCAATCCATGACATCTCCTGGCTCTAACAGTCATGTACAGGCTAGGGAAGAACATCTGAAGGCCTGTGTAATGTTCTAATGTGCAGAAGTGATAGTTAAATGTGTGGCAGAAAGTGGACTCTGGGTGTGTTTTTCCAAATGCAATAAGTGAGGTTGAATGTGTATAGTTTTAGAAGAGCTCTGTGTGTTTGTGTGTATACACATACAGTGTATAAAGTAGATAACGCATCATTTTGTGTGCCTATACACACACTATACCCTGTAATATGTATGTACACATATGGCATATATACATAGGATTAAATTGTGTATTTTGGATGTTCATTAGTAGTAAATAAATAGACAGGGAAATTGTATCTTGTTGACGCAAGGAGAGGCCAGGCAAGGTACCTGTTGACGTGAGTGATGTCAAGTTGGCTACACCCACCCAATCACATGACCACCAAGCCACGCCCACCCAGTCACATGACCACCAAGCCACACCCATCCAGTCTCATGATCACCAAGCCACGCCCACCCAGTCACATGACCACCAAGCCACACCCATCCAGTCTCATGACACCAAGCCACGCCCACCCAGTCACATGACCACCAAGCCATGCCCACCCAGTCACATGACTACCAAGCCACGCCCACCCAGTCACATGACCACCAAGCCAAGCCCACCCAGTCACAAGACCACCAATCCATGCCCACAGAACCAGTAGTAAGAAGATTTGAATCCCACCACTGGATAGAACCCTCTTCCAAAAACTGATTCCTGTTACACACAGTATAAGATCTGCTCACTCTTATTCCAGAGTGTCAGACATGGTAAAAGTGAATTCAGTTACAAGGAGGAGATTTAACTAAATGAGAGAAAAAATATGATAAAAGGATGAGCTGTTTCACAGCTGAGCTTGTAAAGCAGAGAAGTTCAGTCTCCTCTTCATGGATCATCTGAGAGCAAAGACTGAGCAGCCATCAGTCAGAGAAGCTTGAACTGGGATTCATGCAGAGAGGAGGGGTTGGGCTAGATGGTCTCAGGGTCTCCTCCTAATTTATAAAGGTTGTCATGCCACAACATGTACTGTATTTTTCGGAGTATAAGATTCACTGGAGTATAAGATACACCAAGGTTTTGAAGAGGCTTTTTTTTAAAAAAAAAGTAGGTAGGTAGGAAGAGGGAGGGAGAGAGAGAGAGTAGTTAGGTAGGGAGGTAGATAAAAGGATAGAGAGAGAGAAATAGAGAGAGAGATAGAGAGATAGAGAAATACAGTAGGTAGGTAGGGATAGAGAGAGAGGGGTAGGTAGGTAGAGGGATAGAGAGAGAGAAATAAGACCTGGCTATCCCGTCAGGCCTGGGGATAAGTTTCTAATTCACCCCTCCCGAGTGTTGAGTGTTGAATGAAAGTTGTGTTTTTACTGTTTATTTTATTCACATATTGTTTATGTTTTTATATTGCACCCCCCTTTCCCTATGAATGTAAGCCGCCCTGAGTCCCCTCAGGGAAAAGGGCGGCCTATAAATCCTAAATAAATGAAAAAATAATAATAAATGAAAATGAAATAAAAAGAGATAGAGAAATACAGTAGGGAGGAGAGAGAGAGAGTAGGTAAGTAGGTAGATGTTTCCAGGTGTATTTATCCATGTGCTGGAGAAGGAAATCGCTGACAATCTGCAGCACCTAAGACTTTGTTTCTGCTGGCACAGCACTCGATCAATGTAATTCTCATCAACCAATTAAAGAGCTTTTCAAAAGGAAAAAAAATGTTTTACACTCTGCAAAGCTCCCCTAAACAGCCTATTTTTGTGAAACCGCTCCCCTCTTTTAAAAAAGTCATGAATCGCCTGGGGCGGGGGCTTGCAGAGTGCTCCTTGTTGGAGGGGCAAAAATGCTCCATTTGTTTGCTCATTACTCCTCCCCAGCCCCCAGGAGCTCTCTGGAAGCCTCCATAAGGGCATGCACGGCCATTTTGGTGAAGGGGCGGGGCTTCGGGAGGCAAAAACTGCTGTATTGGATGTATAAGATGCACCCAGATTTTCAGCCTCTTTTTTGAGGGAAAGAGGTGCATCTAATATTCTGAAAAATACAGGAACTCTTGTGCTGTTGTTGCTCTAGTGCCACCTAGTGGCCGGGGGCAGATAAGCCTAACTGTAAAGTCTGAAGCCAGACTCCATTTTCTGTCAGCCTTTGGAGAATGACGGAAGCAGCCGTTGTGACCTCGAGGACCCCTGGTCATCCGGAGACGGCCTCCGTCCCTCACACGGAGCATCGCTGGAGAGGTTCCAGCTGCTTCTTTGCTGGCTGTTAGTTAATGCTGCCTATCTCGTCTTTCTATTTGATTTCCACTCTTTGCATCTCCTCAGTTTCACCTGCCCTCTTCTCCCAATAAAGCATCCAGATCCACGCCAGGCTCCCTTTCATTGGAGGAGAATAGGGGGGCTTAGCTGCCTGTCCAGCTGCAGACAGACCCACCTGCAATGGGGACGGAAGGAAGGTGGAATTCCACCAGGCTAATCACAAACCCACAAATACAGGAATTTATTTTAAAAAGAAGACAGCATTTTCCAATTAGCAATATAAAAACACCATGGTATCTACTCTTTGGAACCATTAATTCCTTGAGTAATTAAATTGACCAGGGTCTGTTGAGATGGTTCCCCTCCTTCTCCTCTGGATTCCTTCTTCAAAGGATCTAAGATTAATGATCCATATCGGGACCCCCCTTACCTGCCATGGCTGCAGCCTGGAGACCCCGAGATCTTTTCTCCCTCCTTCCTTCCCCTCCTCGATCTGGAGGAATATGCGACATTCAGGGCCTGGGCCAGAGTCTTTATGAGAGTGTACTGGTGGTAGGCATTTTGGATCCCTTTTCTGTCCCTTTTCCTCTGGGTCTCCAGTGGGGCTTTCTGGGTGCATCTTCTGCGGCCTTTGACAGAAAAAGATATTCTTTGAAAGAGAACAATGAAAATAATGATCTTGAAACTTTACTTCCACAAAGAAAAAGGGTTTAAAGGCAGAATCTTTTGGCCTTTCTTTAACAGAGAAGCAAAGTTCCAAATACTATGGATGTATCTGAGAAGTCTGCGCTTGTTCATTTCATACCCTGCAAAATTTGTGAGGATCCAGACTTTCCCCTCAATGGGTCCTGGCAGACGCATAAAAGTTAAATGGAAAGGAAGAATTCTGTCCAAAATGAAATCAAATTCCATGAAGTGAACAAAGACAGTTGACTTGTCTCCACTTAGAGAGGGAATTCCTAAGGTATGCAGTATATCCAGTTGTTGAGAACATTGTGATATAACCACACAAATTCCATTCCTGACAAGCATAGGAGTAAAAGTCCTCATGAAATTCTCTCCCTTTTCTGTGTCTGGAAGCAAAGAGGCCAATCAGGGTCCATCTGAAGTGGAGGAGCAGCTGGACAATTGCTGGGTATGGAATCCTTCTTTGGGATTCATATGATGAAAAAAGGGAATTTGCTTTTATCACTCAGAGTCTCTGAAGCAATTTTATTACTTATCTGGAAAAGGAATTGAAAGGATTAGAGCCATGATGGGGAACCTGTGGCATGCAGAGCATCCTCTCTCCTGGCACACCAGCCACCAGAGCCCGCTCCACTAGCATCCACATGCAGGTTCACCTCCTGCCAGCCAGCTGGTTTTCGGGCCTTTGTGGAGAACCAGGGCGGGGGGACGCGTGAGCATGCAGTGTGTGTTTGTGTGCGTGCGTGCATCTGTGAGTACTCACATTGCGCAGGAAACTCCGGCGGGCTGGAAGTGAGTGTGAATGGCCTGCCCCCCCCCCCCAGTGATTCCTGGCTCAGTTAGAGGCTTCCTTCAGCCTTCAAACAATTGCAGGGGTTTTTTGGGGGGGAGGGGGGGTGGCTTCCATATTGGTGCAGGAGGCTTTCCAGGGCCAATATGGGGCATGGAAAGCACATGGTTTTTTCCCCCGTTATTCCGAATTGTGAGCTCTTAGGAAAGTCTCCCCTCCTTCTGGGTTGCTAACAGTGGGGGTTTCAAAATTTTTAGAACCTCTTCTGTAGGTGTGGCCTGCTTTGTGGGAGTGGCTTGTCAGCCATGTGACTGGGTGGAAGTGGCTTGGCAGTTAATGT
>NW_022473891.1:0-848 GCF_009769535.1 Thamnophis elegans | reverse complement strand
TCGCCTACCACTGCCAAACCTACTCAAATACGACGAATCGCGAAAAGGGCTGTCTCCACACCAGGCCCGGCCTGTTGGGCGCCCCCTGCCGGGGAAGCGAATCTGTCGGCTCAAACCGCCACGAAGAGTGCCGGCTGATGCTCCTACCTCCCGAGACACCCCTCCAATGCTCTCCCCTACATCTGTGGACGCGCCATCCCGGCCCAGCCTACCTGCGTTGTTGAGCCCGCCTTCTGGGTCGTGCCGGGAAGGCGTCCCTCAGAGCTGCACTCCTTTGGGGAGGAGCTACAACGAGCAGGTCCACCTCCTCCGACACTGCTGTTGAATTAAGGAGATCTGGGCGGGTCCGGCACCGCCCCGCCTATCTTTGCGACTACGCATGCTCCACTCGGGAGCATGCGCAGAACTGGGGGGAAGGGGTGTTAAATATTCATTAGTGGATTTGTGTATGCATTACATTCTAGCCTGGCCACAGTTACTTACTGATTGGCCGAGGTACTGAAGTCAGCGGTCACGCCCAGTCCTCGGCAGTGATTGGTTGTTATAATTGTAAATACCTTGGCGCACGTTTCCGGCCAGGATCGCTGTGCCTTCTTTTAATGTTGAATAAACCTGGACTGTTTTGTTAACCCTGGCTTTCGCGTCCCTCTTCTGCCGAACTACAAAATAAAGAGTAACAGTTGCACTGATTGTACTTTATGTTTGTGTAGACAAACAAAGCACAGGTAGTTCAGCACATGACAGCCTGTCAATCTGAAAATATTCTGAAACAAACAGGTATTGTTTCTGGTGCACATAATTCCAAGGCCAAGATCTTAAGAGGGTGGCCAATCCAAGTAGTTTCCCCT
>NW_022473890.1:0-8386 GCF_009769535.1 Thamnophis elegans | reverse complement strand
TCAGTTGGATTCAGTGTAGCTGTGCTCTTAAGCTGCTCTTGATAATCATTAGGGACATCCTCTATATCCTCCACCATCAACTCATCTTCTTTTTTGTGAGAGGCAGAAGGCACATATCTCAACTGCTCTTCCTCATCACCAATAAAGTCATCTAAAAAAGCCACGCCATCTTCTTTTCTATGAGGAAAACGCTCCAACTGTTTAGAGTCTGACCTTTCCCTTTTCATGAAAAGTTTTGGCACGGTTAGCTCTTGTCCAGGCTTTACCCCAGTTGCAAGTTCAGCTTCTTCTTCATCTCCTTCATACTCATCTAAGAAAACCACCCCATCTTCTTTTCTATTAGGAAAACGCTCCAACTGTTTAGAGTCTGACCTTTCCCTTTTCATGAATAGTTTTGGCACGGTTAGCTCTTGTCCAGGCTTTACTCCAGTTGCAAGTTCAGCTTCTTCTTCATCTCCTTCATACTCATCTAAGAAAACCACCCCATCTTATTTTCTGTGAGGAAAACGCTCCAACTGTTAGAGGTCTGACCTTTCCCTTTTCATGGATAGTTTCTGGCAACGGTTAGCTCTTGTCCATGCTTTACCCCATTGCATTTCATCTTCTTCATCATTCTCCTTCATTACTCATCTAAGAAAACACCCCCATCTTGTTTTCTGTGAGGAAAACGCCCAATTGTTAGCGTCTGGACCTTTCCCGTTTCATGAATAGTTCTGGACACGGTTAGTCTCTTGTCCAGGCTTTACCTCCAGTTGAAAGTTCAGCTTCTTCTTCATCTCCTTCATACTCATCTAAGAAAACCACCCCATCTTGTTTTCTGTGAGGAAAACGCTCCAATTGTTTAGAGTCTGACCTTTCCCGTTTCATGAATAGTTCTGGCACGGTTAGCTCTTGTCCAGGCTTTACCCCAGTTGCAATTTCATCTTCTTCATCATCTCCTTCATACTCATCTAAGAAAACCACCCCATCTTATTTTCTGTGAGGAAAACGCTCCAACTGTTTAGAGTCTGACCTTTCCCTTTTCATGAATAGTTCTGGCACGGTTAGCTCTTGTCCAGGCTTTACCCCAGTTGCAATTTCATCTTCTTCATCATCTCCTTCATACTCATCTAAGAAAACCACCCCATCTTGTTTTCTGTGAGGAAAACGCTCCAATTGTTTAGAGTCTGACCTTTCCCGTTTCATGAATAGTTCTGGCACGGTTAGCTCTTGTCCATACCTTTCCTTTTTCATGAGTTGTTCTGGCACAGTTAACTCCTGTGCAGGCCTTACCTCAATTGTAATTTCAGGTTCCTCATCACTTTCATACTCATGCAAGACCCTACATCTTCTTTTTTACAAGGTATGGGTAGGTCTTGGGTCATGGAGATTGAAGTTTGACTTGAACAGATGCTAATTCTGATTTCCCCTCAGCTGTATCGTTCTCTTGATCCGGGAAAGCCTTCATATATTCCACAGTACCATAGAGGTCCTAGGTTCTGACGTCATCTTAACAGATGTTGTATCTGACTTTAGTATGCTTTGAAAGTATTTCATGCTGAGTTCTTCTAAATGGAATGAGAAACTTGGTGCGGAGGTATCATAGGTATTGTGAATGAGGAAGTAACACTCTGTAACAAAAAATGTATTATGAAAGACAGTATTAATGATGGCAGTTCAACAGCATTCTTCCATTTCCTCTCGTAATCTGAATACACACTATGTATCCTGAGATAAAGACAGTGTACATCTGATTTTAAAAGTCTTATCATCTATTATCATGATCATTCATATTCCTTTTGAAATCTATAATTTAAATAATCTTGGATTCATTAGCTATAAACCATCCTTCCACATAGCCTTCAAACTCTGCTTTGGGACATTTTAAAATATATAGAGAGATTATTATAATTCCCAACATCCTAAATCAGCTTGTAAGAATTGTGATCCCAAACCAAAACTCAAGCCTTACTGTCTTGTAATCACTTCCTCTCTAAAGATTGTAAATATCTAAAGCATCTGTTCATTTCCTCCTCCTAATTATTGCAGCATGAAGACAAGCATTCCAGAGGGCACTGGAGTGAGGGAAAGGGACTATAAGATCCAAACCTTTTACCCAGCTTCCTCAAGTATCAAATTTGGAGGACCTTCCCAACCATACAACTGGAATTGTATTCTTCTGATATTGTAAGCAGGAAGGCTCAAGTAAAATCATATGCAAAAACCGTCACATAATTCTCCATTTAGCAACTACTTCACTTAATGACTGAGTTGCTGGTCCTAACTGTGGTCACTAAACAAGAACTAAGTATACAGTTTTTGAGACAGATGGGGACTGAGGCCTCAATCTAGACATTCAGCTGCTATGGTTTCAACAGCTTTAGTACTGTATCAATGAATTTCTGACAGAAAGAGTAATTATATCAGGTCTCCTTATGAACATCTGATATTTTTTAACAGCCTGTGTAATGCAGCCTTTTCCCAGACAAAAGGGGTATAAGGTATTTCAGAGTGGGTTACTCCCTACTATTGGAATTTATTAAAAGGGCCTTAAGTATCTTAAAGGCAAACGGCAATGAAACTGTACTTTTTATACTTTGCATTTGTCTAGGAACGAATGAAATGAAGAAAATAACAGAATTGGGGGGGGGAATCTCCAGAGAAATTAGCCAAATATGTTGCTTGTGATGCATTTTTTCTAAAAAATAGCTGGAACCACACAAAGGGCAAGGGTTCATGCCAAAACCTCTAAACTCTGAGAGTTTTGAATGAGTCTTCATGTAGCTGGCACATCCTGTTTGAGCAAACCACGAAGACCGTGATGAAGATTCTATATTAATTTCTCTAACCACCTGTCAATAGAAATGCTAATAACTGAAAGGGTCATTGTGATAAAATGCCTATCAAAGATCAGTTAGTACAGAACACCATACTACCAAGGAGGAGGAGGAGGAAGAAAAAGAAGACGAAGAAATTTTCTTGTTTAGAGAAAGAAATGTCATCAAATATTCCTTACCCCTAATGAGATACTTGGAGATTGCCAAGGCACGATGGTATTCGTTATTACACATACAGAAGCATTAATGTAGTTTTTTTGTTGCCTGGACTGATGATGTTTGCAACGAGGGTATTAAAGTAAGTATGAAAATGCTCCAATATTGCAAACCCCAGTTACTAGCAAGGCAAAGGTATAATTCCCATATGCATCATACATTACACCTGAAACAAAAATATGTTGTTTACTTTTGTGCTTCCTTTCCCAAAACAGAATTTCTTTCAAGTGATACCATACATTCCAGTATCAAAAAGATTTAAATAATCACAGCATATACCTTCCTGATCCCAAAAGCTATTCAGCTGGTCCTTGCTAACTGCTAATTGGAATTGAAATGCCATAATTTAGCAACATAGTTTTATATTAAAAAATAGCGACCATACCACTTAGCTGCAACAGTTCTTGCAATCCCCAGTTACCAATGTTAAGTGAGAACTGTGCAGTTCGTTAAGCGAGAACCTCTTATGAGCATAGCTTCTGACTTCCTGCCTGGCTTCCCCACTGACTTTGTGAGCAGCCAGCCAGAGAAATTCTTATCACATGACTGCAAGATGCTACAATGGTTTGTAGGTACAAAGTCCCATTGTAACTACCCTTGTTCAGGGCTGTCATAAGTTCAAATGGTTGCTAAATGAGTAGTCATTAAACAAGGAGTACCTATATAGGCATACATAGAAAAGAAAGAGGAAAAAAGACCTAACTAGTGGTTGTAGTATGACAAAGCATCATTAAGTCTCTGTTCTTATTATGTGCAGAACTTATTGTGTCCTGCCACTCTGTTCTGGGTGGGCATGTGTCCTTCTGGGCTCCTGAGCAGCTAAGAGGGGTTAAGAGGGGCTCAGAGACCAAGTGGACACTGGCCTTGTTGCAGAACCAGTGGAAATACCTAGCAAGGAATATTGCCGTTATCTGAACAGGAATGGACCTGTCTGACCAGAGGAAACTGACAGGGTCTTTGGGGCTGTAAGCTCAGCCCCGTTCTTTAGATCCATGTCCCTCTTGCTGAATTAAACTGGTTCAGGGGATTATTTGAGGAGGTTTTAGCGATGGTCAGTTTGCCTCACCTGCTCCTCAAGAAGCCAGGCAAGCGTGAGATGGGGTGAGGCATCCATCCTTGCCCTGTTTGACCTCTCTGCAGTTTTTGATACCATTGACCATGGAGTCCTTCTGGATTGAGTTTGATTGAGGGTGGGCGATAAGAGTGGCTGCTCCAGTTCACTTCCTTTCTCCGGGGCTGATTCCAGGTGAGAGTAGTTGGGGAAGAGAGATCTGAGGGACTGCTTCTTCCTCATTATATGTGCTTGTCCTACCAAGAGAAAGCAGGCTGTGCATGTCCCAACTATTAGGGAATTAAACTTGGGTCTCAGAAGGCAGACTGTCTTTGGTGTGGCCCTCCCATTTTGAGATATTTTACCCCCAGAAGTGAGGCAAAGTCCATTCCTGTTCAATATTCAAAGTCCCTCAGGACCTTGGCTGTACCATCAGACCTGGAGGTCCCTAGGCAGACTGGGGAAATCCTGTGATGCTATTGTCAGGCCTGCAGCCGATTCCTTTTAGGATCTTTGGCCTGCCACACTAATATTCTTTCTACTATGCTGTTTCATTAGTAGGGAATGGGAGGGGGAATAGTTAGAAGTAGAATGTATTGTTATCAAAATAAAATTCCTTTCTAGGAAGCCAAGGTCATCTTTTGTTCTCTACCGTCTCTGAGCCTGACCGGAACTGGATGGGTGAAACTGCCAGCATGGCAGTGGAATATTGGACCATGTGATGGACTTGTGGGTGTGGAGGCAAGATTGTGAACTTTCAACTGGGGCGGAAACCCAGGAAGCTTTCAGATTCAGGTTTTCTACATATGTGCCAACATGTCTCTCTTAATACATTGGAACTTTTGAGGAATATTCTGCCTTGGACTCTGATTTAATTTTGGATGATATTTGGAACACTGACAGCTATCTTACTGTGGCTCATATCATTTCCCCTTGCTTGGGTGCCATTTATTGTTTTGGAAACATGACTGTTTTTTAAATATTTATTGGTTTTTTCTTTTTAATTCACTACTGTATGCCAATTTTGTGAGATTTGCAGGCATACAAATATAATAAGCAAATAAATACTCAGGCAGGCCTTGGGAGAGTCAGTTCTTGGACACATTAGCAGTATAGTTTTCTCCAGGCTCAGTGTTTTTACAGACAAATCGCATTAACTGGTTTACCTGCCAAGAGTGACCAAAACAGCTAATTGCATTGACAGCCATCACAAATCCCCATGCAGCAGGCATTCTTTTTCCCACCAAACTCAAAGTAAGGATAGGTAGGCGACATAGTTGTTCCTGCGTCGAAAAATCCCAAAAAGGAGCAAACGAGTACAAGATGTGTAAAAGATGTGCAATGAGGAATAATAAAGTAGGCCACAACTGAAAAATAAAACATGAAGGACACAGATTTCAATATGAACCAAATGTATTTATTTACTCTATAATGAAAACTAAGATAAAACAGCACTCATCAGGCTTTGCCACTGCTAATTTCCAATATTTCAGTTCTGCTTACCAAAAATTTTGTTTCTCAAGTATGATAGTAATGCATCTTCTGTGCCATATTAAGGAACCTATGCATTGGCTCCAAGTGCCCAAGTGTCTTCTGCTAGAGTGCCATAAATACATTACTGTATTTTTCAGAGTATAAGATGCACCAAAGTATAAGACGCACCAAGGTTTTGAAGAGGCAAATTTAAAAAAAAACTTTTTGCACTCTGCAAACCTCCCAAAAATGGCCCATTTTTCACAAAAACTGGCCTGTTTTTTTAAAAAAAGGTCATGAATAGCCCTTAGGAGGCTTGTAGAGTGTTCCTGGAGAGTGGGTCGGGGGCAAAAAATGAGCAAAAAACAGCCCATTTCTTGTGAAAACAGGCCCTTTTTTGTCAAAAAAAAGGGCATTAGAAAGCTTATAGAGTGCTCCTGGGGGCTGGGAGGGCAAAAATGAGCATAAAATGGCTCATTTTTTGCTCATTTCTGCCCTCCCCAGCCCTCAGGAGCTCTCTGAAAGCCTCCTACAAGCTATACACGACCATTTTGGTGAAAGGGGTGGGGTTTCAGGTGGCAAAAAATGCTGTATTCAGTGTCTAAGACACACCCAGATTTTCAGCCTCTTTTTTGAGGGAAAAGGGTGCATCTTATACTCCAAAAAATACAGTAGGTTCTCCCATGAGAACCCACCTCATGTGTCAGATTCCATTCTCCTAATTCCTAATTTCTACTCATCATGTTCCAGTGAGAACTGGAATTCAAGCCATTACATGAATGGCCTCAAGAAGATTTGGCAATAATTAACTTAAGGCACAGTGTTAACTTGTAGTTGTGCTGATATAACTCATATGTGCAAGAAATGACACACTAGATGTTTCTAGGTCTAAAACCATAATTTCTCAGGCAAAAAACATTCAGAAGCTAACTGTGAAACTTACCAACACATAATATGGATACCTGGTTAACATAAAGTCAGACGACACTTTTCATATCACAAATTTTTACAAACAGAAGACAACTAATCATGCTGCTTACTCCAAGTCCCACCATAATGTAGGATGCTTTTTCCATAGGAATACCCAAATCATCTGCAAGTTTCATCTGCAAAAAAGAAAACGAAGCACGATTTTTAACATGTCGGGTTTAAAGTATTCTGTTTAGTGAACACTAGTCATAATTAAGCTAACCTAGTAATTAAATATAGCCGCAAATTCAGTCATACTTGTTTAAAGATTTATGCAAATAGTTAGCAAAAAAAAATAGATGTAACTGACTGACAATTCAAACATTTCATACTCCTCTCCTGATAAGTCTATCTTCATTGGATACATTAGTGTTCTCCAATTTGGTGCCTCCATAATGCATTGCCAAAAATCAAACTGACAGGGGACTATGGGATTTAATCCAATATATGAAGGCGGCACCAAATTTAGTTCCTTTGGCAATGACACAATGTTTTCTTCAAAAATTATTCCTCAAAAGTAATTGACCAAGTATTATTCAAGTTTTGAAAGTTAGTGCATTCAAGACTGCAGTTGGTGTATCTGACACTATTGAAATAAATGTACACTTGTTCTCAGTGACCACTTACCTATTATGAACAAACGACAATCTTACAGCTACTAAAAATAAATCAACTTGGCCAAATTGATGGTAGCCCTTCTCCAAAATTGAGTGTTAAGGATTAAACTGGTAAAATTGAATGTTAGCCACATGTCTTAAAATAGTTAGAATAGCTGATAAATCGGGTAGTCTGGTATGTATTATCCCAATCCTGTATTGAGGGAGCCCCTTGTGGAGTACTGTGAAGCCAGTTACCATGGCAACTCCACTGTGCTGTACAGTAGAAGCCATTTTAGGGACAACATCTTTACAGAACTTGAATCCAAAGGCATACATTCACTGTCAAAAGTACTGTGACTTTGACACTACGATATAATTATAACACACTCCATTTGTGCAAGTACCATGCACACTACCTACTGCTCATTTAAATGGAAGCGTGGTATGTGCTTGGCTGGTGTCATGCAAGTGAAGATATGCATGGACACACACACAACACGAGCCGGCCATTACCATGGCCTGGTTGCAAACCCTCAAAGCCCACTAGTGGGTCATGGCCCACAGGTTGGGGACCCTGTTCCAAGCTATAACAGAAAAGCCAAAAAAAAAGATAATGGCAACTTACCATATGCACAAAAGGTATGTAGAATCCAAATTTTGCTAATGCAAGAGAACCAACCCATATCTCAAAATTACGATCTTTCCATAAAGCTAAATCGACTATAAACCCTCTTAGAGGCGATGTGTTAAATTTGTCAACTACACTTGGATGAGTTCTATCTGTAAAATACAAAGTAAAAAAAGAGAAATTATTACTGTGTACGCAATACTGATTAATTTCACCAGAAAGCAATAAATACAACAGTTATGTGCAACCCGGATAACATAAAAAGTGCATCACAAATGAGCACAGGACGGATTTGTGCGATGTTTAAGCAATTATTTTGAGGATGATTGCAAAAAATGATTTTATATACCACAAGAACCTCTGTTAACATGTCTTGCTGGACACAGCTGGAGCAGGTATAGGCATTAGAGAGAATGAGTTCCTTGTACACAAAAAGTTTACTTTTATCATGAATAGGAATCACACCGGGATTTTTTTTTCTACCCTGGTGCCTACAATTTCCGAAATGCAGCCAGTATGTTCGGTGGGAAAGGCATAAGGGAATGGCCTAGAAAAACATGAGGAAAAGCCATTACCAAGGCAACCATCAAACAAGCGTGGCTTAAGTCCATTCCAAGAAACTAATTTCAGTAAT
>NW_022473889.1:0-10905 GCF_009769535.1 Thamnophis elegans | reverse complement strand
GCCTCCCTTTTCCATCCCATCTGACTCTTAAGGGGCCCCCTGAAAAAGAGGGGGGGCTGCATGACAGGATCTTGGGGGGCCTCCGCCCTACAAAGACACAGCTGCCTCTTGCAGCTCAAAGGTCAACTGGGTGACTTTACGCCCCCCCCCTAACCCCCACCGCCAGGAGCAGACGGCTTCCTCGGCCCGCCTTGCCCAGGACTTCTGGACCTCCGGCCACCAGCACCCACCTCGCTGGACTTGTTCCTCAGCCGGACAAACTTGCCCTCCAGGTCCACCTCCTCCACAGCCACGCGGCCGCTGGTGCGGGCATGCTGGGAGAAGCTGGTGCGGCTCTCGCCGTCCTCCAGCTTCCTTTTCTTGGTGGCGCTTTGTCCAGAGGAAGAGACCCGGATGCGGGAGCCGCTCTTCTGGGAGGAGGGGCTGGGGGAGAGGCGCAACCTGGGGGGGGGGGAGAAAGAGAGGCCGGGGGCTGAGGCAGAGGCCGCTTCCCCAGGGATGCCCACAGCAGGCAGGAGGGCTGCAGTGCCCACCCTCGGTGCCAGGGGAAGCAGCGCTCGGGCCGAGCGGACCTTGCTGCCCGAAGGGTCTCTGCCTCACCCGTCCCAGAAGGGCCCCCAAACGCTCCCCCCGAAGGAGGGGCAGCCGGGCAAACCCCAGATCTGGACCCCAAGGCTTTCCGTCTCCTCAGTGAGGGGGGGCAACCTTTTCCCAGCAGACTCTCCAGGTCACCCCTGAAGGTTCCAGGCTGCCTGTGCTGGGGGGGGGGGGCTGCCCAGCTTGGCCAAGCCCCCCCCCCAGGCCAAGGTGGTCTGCCTAGCTTGCAAAGGGTGCCCAGGAGCCCACCTCTCCTCCTCGCCCTCCAGGAGTTTGCGGTAGGCGTTGATCTCCATGTCCAGGGCCAGCTTGATGTCCAGCAGCTCCTGGTACTCGTCCAGCTGCTGCTGCATTCGGGCCCTCATCTCGGCCATCTCCCGCTCCTTCTCCGCCAGGATACGGCGGCTGGTATCCCGCTCCCGGGCCAGGGAATCCTCCAGGTCCCGCAGCTTCGCCTCCTTGGCTGCCAGCTGGTGGGGGAGGAAGGCAAGAGAGGGGTGGGGGCCTGGACGGGAGGGAGGGGGGGAGCAGACCCCTGCCCCAGATCCCCAATCCCTTTCCATCCTAACCCAAAAGGGTGGAGGGCAAGCAGGGTCTCCTCCTGCCGCAGGGCTTGACCCCAAAGATTGCAAGGGGGGGCACTGGATGTCCTCCCCCAGGGAGGGAAGAGGGGAGGGGGGCCCGTAAGGTGGCCAACGGGACGTTGCTCCCCAGAGGCAGTCCTCCACATACGGCGCTTCTGCCCATCTGCTGATTTATTATTATTATATATATTTTTATTCTTTTTCTTAAACACTGAACAAATGGTTGTAAGTCCAGGACCACCAGCACCCCCAAACCTCCAAAGGGGGGCCCAGAACCAGGTGCCACAAAGGGACGGCCCTTCCGAGCGGCCGTGGGAGCAGCCCCCCTCCCACCCACCCCTCCCCCGCGGGGCCCCTACCTGCTTCTGCAGCTGGCTGAGCTGGGCGGAGAGGCTGTCGATGCGAATCCGCGTCTGCTGAAGCTCCTCGTGAGCCGTCCCAGCCAGGCTGCTGTTCCTCTCGGCCGACTGCTTGGCATTTTCCAGCTGCAAAGGCCAGAATGAGGCTTATGGCAAAGGGGCTAGTCCTCAAGGCTGCTCAGGCTGCTCTGCAGGGCAGGAGTGGGGACCCCCCCCAAGGCCAAGAGCTTGGCCCCGTCCTGCCTCAGTGCCCCCACCCCCCATCCTCTCAAGGCTGCAGTGAGGGGGAGCAGGGGGCCTTCCCTGGACTCCAGAGCACCTGAAAGGGAGGGGCAGCAGTCGGATGCCGGCTTGGGGAGGATGGGAGCGGGAGTCCTCCCCCCAGCCACCCCCGGGTGACCTACCTTGGCTGCATAGGTCTTCTCCAGCTCCTCCTTGTAGAGCCGGACCTGGGCCTCGTGCTGCCCACGGAGGTCCTGCAGCGCATCGGCCAGCTTGTTCTCGAACTCCCGCTGGCGCCCGTTGTCGATCTCCACCAGGCGCGTCTCGTGGCGACGTTTGCTCTCACGGAGCTCCTGCCGGGGGCAGAGGGTGAGCAGGGCATCCCAGGACTGGCAGGGAGGCACAATCCCCCCCCAACCGCAACCCCTTCCCCCCCCAGCCCCACCCTGCATCCCCCAGGATCCCCAGCTCCTCTGTGGGGCCGTTCCCAGGTGTGGGGAGAAAAGGCTGCAGGAGCTGGGCTGACTGCCTGGCCCAAGGCAGGGTGGCGAGTTCAAGTCTCCCAGCCCATGGAGAGGGACGCTCTGTCACTTAGGTTCAGACGATTAGTGATTAGCTATTATTACTGAAATGGCTTGAAATATTGGGGAGTGTAAAGCGGGGGGGGGATTCTTTGCCACTGTACAGGTAGTCCTCAACTTACGGCCACTGTTGAGCCCAACATTTCTGTTGCTAAGTGAAACGTTTGTTAAGTGAGCTTTGCCCCATTTTATGACTTTCCTTGCCACGGTCACTAAGTGAATCGCTTCAGTTAACAACCTAGGTTGTTAAGTGAATCTGGCTTTGACTTTGTCTGTCAGCAGGTTGCAAAAGGGGCTGAGGAAAGAAGGGCCCTGGGGACAGAGGCCACCGTCATGCCGGGGAAGGACAGACCCACACCACGTTTTTCAGGGCTGTTGTAACTTTGAGCCGTCACTAAACGAACTGCCGTAACTCCAGGACTTCCTGCATGGAAAGACTTTGAACTCCACTTTTTTCTCTCCGTCTCTTCCGTCTCTTCCTTCTCTAACTTCTGTTTTTATTTCATAAGGAAACTTAATAATAAAGCTTATTATTTTAGAATGGGTGGGTCTTTTACGGAGGGAGACCCCAACTCAAAGCAAGGGGGAATTCGTGGCTGTGAGAGGTGTGGAACAGCAGGGTCCCCTTTCAAGCCGCGGTGGAGTAGGATTCCTGCCCTAGACAGGGCAGGGTTGGGCTAGATCAGTGTTTCCCAACCTTAGCAACTTGAAGCTGTCCGGACTTCAACTCCCAGAATTTCCCAGCCAGCAAATGCTGGCTGGGGAATTCTGGGAGTTGAAGTCCGGACATCTTCAAGTTGCCAAGGTTGAGAAACACTGTCCTAGACACTGAATTGTTTATACGCGAATGCTGGCTGGGGAATTCTGGGAGTTGAAGTCCGGACATCTTCAAGTTGCCAAGGTTGAGAAACACTGTCCTAGACACTGAATTGTTTATACGCAAATGCTGGCTGGGGAATTCTGGGAGTTGAAGTCCGGACATCTTCAAGTTGCCAAGGTTGTGAAACACTGTCCTAGACACTGAATTGTTTATACGCGAATGCTGGCTGGGGAATTCTGGGAGTTGAACTCCGGACATCTTCAAGTTGCCAAGGTTGGGAAACACTGTCCTAGACACTGAATTGTTTATACGTGAATGCTGGCTGGGGAATTCTGGGAGTTGAAGTCCGGACATCTTCAAGTTGCCAAGGTTGAGAAACACTGTCCTAGACACTGAATTGTTTATACGCGAATGCTGGCTGGGGAATTCTGGGAGTTGAAGTCCGGACATCTTTAAGTTGCCAAGGTTGAGAAACACTGTCCTAGACACTGTATTGTTTATACGCGAATGCTGGCTGGGGAATTCTGGGAGTTGAAGTCCGGACATCTTCAAGTTGCCAAGGTTGAGAAACACTGTCCTAGACACTGAATTGTTTATACGCGAATGCTGGCTGGGGAATTCTGGGAGTTGAAGTCCGGACATCTTCAAGTTGCCAAGGTTGAGAAACACTGTCCTAGACACTGAATTGTTTATACGCGAATGCTGGCTGGGGAATTCTGGGAGTTGAAGTCCGGACATCTTCAAGTTGCCAAGGTTGAGAAACACTGTCCTAGACACTGAATTGTTTATACGCGAATGCTGGCTGGGGAATTCTGGGAGTTGAAGTCCGGACATCTTCAAGTTGCCAAGGTTGGGAAACACTGGGCTAGATGACCTCTAAGGGGCCCTTCAGGGTTGTGGGACTCACCTCACTGTAGATGTTTTTCTGGAAGTCCAGCTCCTCCTTCAGGGTCTGCAGCCTGTTCTCCGCATCCA
The DNA here is from genome assembly GCF_009769535.1 of Thamnophis elegans. Classification (NCBI taxonomy): domain Eukaryota; kingdom Metazoa; phylum Chordata; class Lepidosauria; order Squamata; family Natricidae; genus Thamnophis; species Thamnophis elegans. The sequence continues at coordinate 6,767 of NW_022473889.1, read as the reverse complement.
CCCTCCGCAGCATTTCGTCCTGAAGCTGCTTCTTGATGTCGGCCAAGGATCCCTCCACCTGTGGGGGGACAAAGGAGGGACCCCCGTCACGCCCGGAAGGGAGACCCTGTGTGGCCTCAGCTGCTCCACAGGAGCCCCCACCCTCCTCTCCAGGTCCTCCTCCCCTAGTCAAGAGCTGGGAGTTTCAGCCAACCATCCCAATTCGGCTTCTCCCCCTCAAGGCCTCCTCAAGCCTCTCAGGAGTCTGCAGGGAGGGGAAAACGCCAGACAGTCTGAAGCAGAAGGAGAGCCAGAAGGCACCAGACTAGCAGGAGACGGGGAGTTCTAGTCCCGCCTTAGGCACAGAAGCCCCGGGTGACTTTGGTCCAATCACAGGGGGACTGGGAGTTCTAGTCCCACTTTAGGCACAGAGGCCCCGGGTGACTTTGGTCCAATCACCAGGAGACTGGGAGTTCTAGTCCCGCCTTGGGCGTGAAAGCCGACCGTGTGACTTTGGGGCCGCTCCTTCTCTCTCAGCCCAGCCCACCTCACAGGGTTGTTGTGCTGGGAAAAACAGGGAGGAGTAGTAATTTAGTATCGTGGCCAATTTGAGTTGTTTATAAAAATAAGGAAGGCAGGATATAAATAAATAAACTATAGAAACAAAGAAACAGATGGAAAATGCCCCTGGGCAGGGAGGAAGATCCCTGGCTGGGGATGATGGGAGCCAGAGTCCACACAGCCTCTGAAAGGCCAGTGAATGGAAGCATCAATTTGCTTCCCAGCCCTCCATTCCTCCTCTCTGCCTTGGCAAATGGTGGGCTCCACCGCCCCCTGCTGGCCTCACCTGGTGCCTGCAGACATGAATGTCAACTGGTAAAGCATTTACACAGTGAACTTCTCCAGCCCCCCCAGCCAGTTTGGGGGAGCAAGTGGGAGGGTGGGGGGAGTGAAGGTAAAATGAAGCTGATCATAAAATCCAGACTGTCCTGGAGCACAGCCCAGAGAGGGTGCAGGACGGACATAAAGTGGGGAAAGCAGAGCAAATTTCGGGACAGTCGATGGCACCTCTGTGGCCAGGAGCAGTCTACCTTCGAAGGGCCACAGATGAGCACAGGCAACAGCTCTGCTGGTCCTCACAGACCAAGGAAATTCTCAACCTTGGCAGCTGAATGATGGGTGGGCTCCAACTCCCAGAATTCCCCCGTCAGCTGCCAAGCTGGAGAAATATTCTTCTGTATCTTGCTGCTGTTTTGGCCTCCTTCCGGCACAGCACACGTTAAAGCCACAATTACAGAAGCCGCCCAAAGAGGAAGCATGGCCAAATTAAAAGCAGGAGCCCAGCCACCCATTGTCCGGGAGGGGGGAGAAACCCAAAGACCACCAGCCTCCCTTCAGTCCCGGAAGCCTAATAAGGTCGGCCAGCCTAGGAAGGACCTGGAAGGCTGGTGACCGGTCTCCTAGCACAGTGGTTCCCAAACTTGGCAACTTTAAGACTTGTGGACTTCAACTCCCAGAATTCTCCAGCCAGCAGAGTATGTGGAGCAGAGCTGGCTGGAGAATTCTGGGAGTTGAAGTCCACAAGTCTTAAAGTTGCCAAGTTTGGGAACCACTGTCCTAGCAGAAGCACCCTTCCCCTTCTGCACAAGAGACATTTACAGGAATCGTCTACCTGAGCCTACAAACTCACTCCACCTGGCACGTTTTGGGACCGGTAGTCCAAAGGTGGACGGGGGAGGGAGGCCCAGAAGGAGAAAGAGCCCCCCTCCCATCTCGAGGGCAGAGCAGAGGGACCCCCGGGGTTCTTCGCAGGTGTGCCTGGTCTCTACCTTGGCCAGCTGGCCTCTGAGGTCACGGACTTCAGCCTCCAGGTTGCGCTTCTCCCCCAAGGCGGTGCTGAGCGCAGCCTCCTTGGAGTTGAGCAGGGCCTCCACATCCTTCAGGCGGGCCTGGGCAGCGAGCAGGTCTCCTTCCTTCTTGGCGTTCCTGAAAGGGAAAGAAGTGGCGATGGGGTCAGGAGGGAAGAGCCTTCCCAGCAGGCAAGATGGACTTCGGCACCAGCCCACAAGATGATCCCCATGGGAGGAAGACTTGGGAGCACCAGAACATTCACCCAATTTAAACCCAGGCCCAGAGATAAAGAGAACGACCCCATTCACACGTTTCAGCAAGTTTCCCCTAAGTAAACCCCAACAGGCTCACGTGAGAGCAGAAATGCATTTTCTGGGAATCTGGCGCCCCCATTTGGCTGTTGTCAGCACCTCTCCATTAATTAATTAGGAAAGAAAGACCACGAGACTCCATGTGTGGAAATCAAGTGTACTTTTACTAATTAAGAATGATTAAAGGCATAGCGAAGCGAAGTCTGATTATTTAGGCGCGACAGCGATTGATATATAGAACAGCCCATTCCCGTCCCCTTGGCATCACAGTTACAGTCCAATCATAATTCTTCCAAGTGTCAGGTGTGAGATAACTTCAAAAGGCATCACAAAGATGGAATGTCGGTGCCGTTAGTCCTGGCGGGAAACACCCACGCATGCGTAGTCCGATCAGCCGGTGAACTCCAGAACCTTCCTCCAGCACAATAAGTAACCCCTCCCAAATACCATGCCCTCCCTCCCCGTTTCATGGCAGCCGAAGCAACAGCAAAGCAGAGGCTGACAGCTGTGCTGAGCATTGCCTAAGATCTTGTGGGCTTCAACAAGCAGGAACTTTAAATTAGTTTGGACCAAATGCTTAAAGCAATCAATATCCCACCCAGAGGACCTCCCTTTCACCGTGTGTGTGTGTGTGTGTGTGTGTGTGTGTGTGTGTTTGCTTGCTTGCTTGCTGCTGGTTTTACTACCGGTTTGCAACCCGCATGGAACGTGTGTGTGTGTGTACATGTGCCAGAGGTGCACTGCGTGCCCGTGCACCGTTCAGTGTAAACCCTTCATGCACGCGCAGAACAATTTACAGGGAACCGCACATGTGCAGTCAGTAAAATCCAAAACGGCGGGGGCCCAGCAGCGGTGAGGGAAGCGGTTCAGAGGCGCGTCATGCCTGGGTCACTGCCGGTTCCGTGACCCAGGCCTGAATTCCCCTCCTGGTTCTGCCTTTCCCCCGTGGGATGGGCTCCCTCGCCAGGAAGGGGGAGAAGCTGCCGACTGGGCCCCCGGGGCCTTTGCTCAGGTCCTTCCTCCCCCCCACCCAGTTTTGCTCAGAGAAGAGGATCCAAGGCCTGTGCAGTGCTAAGGAAGATGCTGAAGTGAAACGAGAGAGGTTCCCCATCATGAAACGCTGGGCTGACTGAGGAGAGAGGCCGTTCTATTCTCACCTGCTTCCTTCCAAACTGGGTGCCGAGCGCTGGGGGCCTTTCAGGATTTCAGGCTGGGGGGGGGGCAAAAGACAAATGCCCCCCTGAAGAAAGAGGCAAAGGGCGCCCGCGGGAAGGTTGAGTGGCAGAGCGATGCTTCCTACCCCGATATCCCACCGCCGCAGTTGGTGAGGATAATCAACTGGGAATTCGTGCCGTATTTGTAGCTCAGGGTTCGAGTGGGGAGGGGTCCCGCTCTGAGCTTCTGGTTTCCTTGCAGACGTTTCCCTGAAGCTAAAGTCGGCACATCTTACGCTTTGCCAAGGAACACCGGAGTCTTATCCTCTCTGGCACTTTTCAGCCACACGGCGGAGACCCAGGCGGACCCTCTGTGTATTTATAGTGGCACGAAACGTACTCAGTGTCGCATCGCATCCACTGCCTGGAGATGTGAAAAGTCAAGCCGGATAGAAACGCAGCGATACACGAAGCCCTCCAGAACAGGCGTTTCCAACCGTGGCGCCTTTCGGACTTGTGGACTTCAACTCCCAGAACTGCTTTGCTGGTGGAGGAATTCTGGGAGTTGAAGTCCACAAGTCTGAAAGGCGCCAAGGTTGGAGAGCCCCTGCTCCAGAATGCCCGGATCCCGGAGGAGGAGGGGGCTGGGCACGTGGCAGGGTCACCCACAGAGAAACCGTGAAGCCAGAGGGGAGTTGGTTGCGTGGCTCTGCTTGCGAAAAGGACACTGGCCACGTTTTACGGAGGGGAACGTCCACACTGCGGCAGCACCAAAGGCCACTCTCTCCGCTGGGCGGAGGCCATGGGAGCAATGGCTGGGAGGGGGGCCTCCGTGGGTGGCATCCAGTGAAGCCAGCAGGGAAGAGGGAGGGGCTCCTAAGTAGCCCCTCCCACGCTCTCCGTGTCCGAGCCCAAAGGCCGGGTGCCGGCAGCGGAGCCAAAGCAGGGGAAACGGGGCCTCGTTGTTTAAGAAACGTTCACTTGGCTTCGATTTAGGAAGGAGAGGGAAGGAATGCAGACGAGGGGAAGAAAAAGCGGCATGTTGATCTGCGCTCTGGTCCAAGTTTCCACTCCTCGGCTGCCTCCCTTTCCTCCTCGGAGCAGGGAAGGCGCAGGAGAAGCCACCACAGCAGCCGCGGAGGGAAGGAACAAGCCAGACATTTGGGGGATCTTCCGAGTTGCAACAGCACTGAAAAAAGGGGGGCCTAGTTCTCCCCACCTATGACCCCTGCTGCAGCCCCCCGGGTGGCGTGATGGAAGTTCAGACGCTTGGCAGCTGACTCACATTTGTGACGGTCGCAGTGCCTTTTTTAGCAACCTTCTGACAAGCAAAGTCAGTGGGAAGCCAGATTCACTTCAACCACTGGTTCCCAAACTTGGCAACTTTAAGACTTGTGGACTTCAACTCCCAGAAGCGAAGGGCAAAAAGGACTCCGGGCATCCTTGAAGGGGTCCATTTCTCCTTTTTACCCTTCCGTAAAATGCAAATACAAATGAAAATAGTGAGAGAGCAGAGGAGGAGAAACCGGGGGATAAAAGGGGGAGAAGGAAGAAAAGCATTGACTTCAGGCTCTTTTTAACGCAGCAGAATAAGATGAGCCTTTTAGCGTATCTGTTTTTCAATTTGCAGTCATTCTGCCCACTCTGAGAATCTTGGGCTCTGGGTCGCAAAAGCAAAGTGGCACTTCTAGTCCTCATGACCATTCCTCCACACACACAGAGCTTCTTTGCCAGAAACGGGAGATGGGGACCTTCGAGATGCCAACAAAGAGGTTGCCAAGGAGACCTTCGGGCTGTTTCTCAAAAACAACATCACAGCAACCCCTCGGCCACAATCGGGATTCCCCCCCCCCTCCTGGCCTCCCAAGGAAGTGGAATCTCAGAGTCATTCGTTTTTATGTCACGAGGCTTTTCAAAGAAGGTGGGAAAAAAGGACTTTCTATTTTGGGTTTGGGAACTTCCTCTGCTGCCGAGTTTGCAAAGCTGGCCCAGAACCAGCATGGCGGGGCCGATCGCAGACCATCAGCCCCCTTCTCCCCACACCAAGATTACGAAAGAAAGGAGCTCCCAGAGGGCTGCAGAATTGGGATCGGCGGAAAGGGAGCAACAGAATATCAGAGTTGGAAGGGACCTTGGAGGTCTTCTAGTCCAACCCCCTGCACAAGGAGCCTAGACCATTCCAGACAAACAGCTGTCCAGTCAATTCTTGAAAGCCTCCAGTGATGGAGCCCCCACAACTTCTGAACTGTTCCACTGGCTAATTGTTCTGTCAGGAAATTCGTCCTTAATTAAGTTTCCATCCGTTGTTCCTTCTCTGGCCTTCAGGGGCTTTGGAGAATAGCTTGACCCCCTTCCTCCTCTCTGGGGCAGCCCCTCAAATACTGGAAGGCAGCTCTCATGTCTCCCCTAGTCCTTCTCTCCATCAAAGTAGCCATGCAACCGCTCCTCATATGTTTTAGCCTCCAGCCCCTTAATCCTCTCGGCTGCTCTTCTCTGCACACTTTCGATAAGGTTTCAGCGTCTTTTTGGAATTGTGGTGACCAAAACTGGAAAGGCAGCAGAAACGATGAGTCCTCTGGAGGAGAAAGGGAGCTCCCCTCCCCATTATCCTATGACTCATCTGCTCCGCTCCTAAAAGCCAGGAGGAAACGTGGGGAAAACATGCCCGTTGCACCCCCACCAGCCTTGCAAGTCGGAGCAAAATGCCAGGCTTCCGTTTCCAGGGAGAGTTTTTCCCTGAATGCCAGCAGAGCAGAGTTTTGTGGGCGCTGAGGGCCCCACCCGGATCCTCCCACAGAAACAGGGACTCTGCAAGAGGGTTGCTGGAAGAAATCATCGATGTGGCACACGGGGTGCCTGCACAACACAACAGCCCCCCTCGAACTTCAGAGTTGCAAAATGCAACTTTACACTTACTTACTTACACACACAGCAGTTATTCCATAAATAAGCCTGAATAAACCTAGTAACAAATTGTTCAACTTCAAGCATTTGCTTCTAGCCCAGTGTTTCTCAACCTTGTCAACTTGAAGATGTCTGGACTTCAACTCCCAGAATTCCCCAGCCAGCATTCGCTGGCTGGAGAATTCTGGGAGCTGAAGTCCACAAGTCTTAAAGTTGCCAAGTTTGGGAACCACTGTTCTAGCCCATAAACCAGTATGTGGAATCTGGGCCTCGGTGAGCCAAGCCCAGTGTTGCTTTTAACACAAAGGGGTGATGCTTTTCTGTGAAATGGATGGAACAATTATGCATTTATTGAATATTAACAGCAACATCTGGTCTCCATTAACCTTGTTGGGCCACCAGCTGCTGCCAATCTGAGGCGGCCCCCTCCTCCTGTCGCCCTTTCCGCTTCCAACTTGATCGTCCTCCTCAAAGGCAATTTTGCCACGATGGGTTTGGTTCCCCCTTTCAGGTTACAGGTCGTCCCCAATTTACAGGATAACAGTATTAACCCTGTTGGAAGGGACCT
>NW_022473888.1:0-12173 GCF_009769535.1 Thamnophis elegans | reverse complement strand
CATCTTGTACATATGGATTAACCAAACTTAAGTACTGTAGATATGACTTGTAATCCAGACCTTAATTCTTAGAATGTAAGAAGTAATAGTGGCCTTCCTTAAACAACCATGGTCAGAACAGTAACTGGGAGTAGTTTTATATGGGTAAAAAATTGCCCAGACTTTGGAACCAGTCTTAGAGTTGAACATTCAAGCGCTAATTCACTTATTAGACTCTCAAATTAAAATTGCAAATCTAAGCAAGATTGCTGAAGACACTAAAGGGTCATTTTATAAACTTCCTTTAATTCTTGAAGCGTAGTAGCTGAAGATCACAATACAGCCAGTGCAGTGCTGAGCTACAGCCTTGCCTCATTGAAGCCATTCATTCCTTCTTGACATAAGGCAAATAACTGAAATAAAAAGTGGGGAGGGAGCCATGGACACATCCTCTGTGATCTGTCCATGGTCCTGAACGCTCTATATTCTTGCTTCTTCCTCCTAGTTTACTTGAGTTTAACTGCCTTTTTTCTCTCTCACACACAGCACATATAGTATTCTGCCACTGAGATCCTCTTATCACCATCTGCCACAAACTGCTTGATAGATTTCATGGTGCTTCTTTTCTAGAAGATTTCTATATACATCTCAGGTGCATATAATTTCTTTATAGTGATTAGGAATGTCTTTTCCCCAAATGTTCTCCCTTCTTTCTTTGTCCAAACTCTTGATAAATCAAACCAGTCATTCTAAGTTTATCAGAAAACTCTCAAAACATGGAAAAATGCAAAACATTATTGCAGCTAGTTTGCCCATAATTTTCAAAACCAAATTAACTGTCAACCCTGGAGCCATCTTTGAGGGTCTTCAGAGTTGCCATAGCGAGGCTGAATGGAGCTGTGGGAAAGGGATGGGGGGTGTAAAAATAGCTGGAGGGATATGTAGTCAAATAACATTCTTTCCCCTGGGAACCAAGGATACTCTCACCAGCACCTGGAGGGGCATGGATGGGAGGCATCCAAGATGGGGAGAGAGACCTGATTGGGGCATGTGATGATTGTGTGTGATGGGTGGAGGAAGAACTTTGGATTTTGAACTAGGTGGGAAAAACTCGACTTAAGATTCAGGTTCCACCAGCTGTGCCAATATGACATGCCTAATAAATCTATCCTTTGAAGAACCCTGCCTTGGAGTTTTGATTTTGTATGGGCTGTTACTTGGAACCCTGACACAAACATCTTTTCAAGTCATCCATAGTGAACTCAATAATAACTCTGAGTAGCTAAAATCTCTCTACAAACATTTTCAATCACATCCTCTATATCATAAAGCTTTACATTTGCAAATAAGTAAACATTACTGAATATTATCATTTTTCTAAATGATGCAGTTCTTCTTTTTAAAAATGCATTATTCATTCAATGAAAGATTTAAAAGATCATAGATGTTTAATTAATCAATCATGTAATGAACAATACATGTGAATAAGTATGCTGAACAGTTTGCCAACATCCTGTTAATTGACATTTGTTTGCATATACTGTATTGTTTAACAAATTAATTTGTTAAGAATTAACAAATCCAAAACTCAGAGATGAAAATATACAAATTTAATGAAGTATATTGCTTAACAATATATAGAAGTCATCATTATGTTCTAATTTATGTATTCTAATTTATTTGATTAAAATTTTGACACATTCAGGAAAAAAACTGTTAATATTCTCTCCATTCAAGGTTATGTTTTTTAGCCTTACTTATGATTATTTTTATTATTATTTAAGTTCTTGGTAAGCCAATTTAAAGAGAGGTGTCCCTTCCAATTCCCAGGTCAGTAGCTATTTAAGTCTTTGTAGATCATGTCTAGCATCCTATTAAATTTATCCTGGCATTATGATAGATACATTTTACATAAATTCAACTCTGAATTTAGTAATAGCACAAGTTTTTCTACTTAGAGAAGTTGTTTTATTTCAGAAAAGAAAAAATCATGTGAGAAGAGTTGCCTATTGAAGAATATACAAATTAAGATATGTATGTATGTATGTATATATGTATAGTATGTATGTATGTATGTGTGTGTGTATGTATGTGTTTGCATATATCTATAAATTTATATAACTATACCATGTTTCCCTGAAACATGGATCTTATTTTCTTTTGACCATTGAAATAAGACTTGGCCTTATTTTCAGGGAGGTCTTATTATTTTTGAGGTGCAGGAGGCAGTAAGTATGGTCGCATCATTGCTGCTTCTGTGTTTCAATATATTTGGGGAGGCTTATTTTCAGGGAAGGCTTATTTTAAAAGAATGAGCTCAAAAGCCCAATTGGGGTTATTATCTAGGGAGGTCTTTTTTCAGAGAAACAGGGTACATCTATGTTTATATCTATCTCTATTTCTCTATATCTGCCTGCCTGCCTGCCTGCCTGCCTGCCTGCCTGCCTGCCTGCCTGCCTCTCTATCTATCTATCTATCTATCTATCTATCTATCTATCAATCAATCAATCAATCAATCAAATATCTCCTTGGTAGAAAGTTTAAATCCTAGACCTTTTCCTTTTCTTTTCATCATTTTGAATCAATGGGCTTTCCTGGCCTTGAAAATCAGTGATACTTGCTGCATAATAGGATTTAAAAGTATTTTTGTGGGGGTTGAGTGGTTGCCTAAGATTTGCTGATTACCAACTCACTAACTTTAACCCTTAAACATCATGACTCTTCCCTGGAATCAAATAGAAAAATAGAAACTTTACATAGTTATTGTAATGGAAATTCTTCAAAAGAGAATTAGTCTTTGTGAAAAGCCTTGAATTTCTCTGAAAACATTTTTGTTGTGAAATTATACTCAGAAAGAAGGGTGATGGGGGAGAATCTAAGAGCCCTGATTGCTTCATACATTTTGTTAAGAACAACACTAGCAGAACTTCATTTCTGAACAACAACAAAATATTCGTATCATTCTATTATGAGTCCTCTCTCTGTGCATAATATGTTTTAAAATCTTTTACATCCATAAGACCTCCATCTTCTTTAAACTCAATCTAAATTTATGTTGGTTTCACTCAGACCCTTGCTAACTCTATTCAACAGTCTTGTATGTTTTATTTTGCCTGTCTTAAAATACATTTCTTTTATTTTCTTTTGTATCTGCCCAAACATTATGATTTAGTGAGGATACTAGAGTAACATTTCCCAGATATTCATAAGATGGTAACCCTAGAGATGATTTCTTTATCACAAGCGTAATGATTGTGGGATTCTTCTCTTATTTCTAATAATGAGAGGTATCATTCCACAGCCATGTTTTGGCCAAATCTATACAGCTGCATTTCATGTCTCTATTTTTCAATTTAGTAGAAAAAAAATCAAGAAAATGTCAAAATCCCAGAAGACCACAGATACCTAATATACTATAATGATTTAAATGTTATATTTCAACGGGGGGATTTCCAGAGGCAAGTTTCCACTAAACTATCAAACTCACTTGAATCAGCTATTTTCTATCTACAACCATGTTCATAGGAACACAAGAATTTCCCTGCCTTTTAGGTATATCAAAGTACAACTAATTCCCATAAGTAGCTTGAAATCATGTAAGTCATAGTACATAATCTGGAGTGTGCCAGGTGGAGGAGGTACTATAGGTCTTTGCTAACAGGAATGTTAATATGCAATTTTTACTTAATGCCAATTCAATACACAAGTGGCAAATGTATACTCTGTGTGTATGTGTGTTGTGTGTGTGTATACAGGCACACACATGCATATACACAGTAAAGACATACATATACATACATAAACACAGTATATTTATACAGTGTATGTGTGCATATAGAAAGAGAGAGAAAGAGAGAGAGAATGTGTGTGTGTATGTATGTATGTATGTATATTGTGCATATATAGAATAAGGATAAGGATAAGGATACGGATAAGAATAGAATAGAATAGAACAGAATTCTTATTGGACAAGTGTGATTTGACACACAAGGAATTTGTCTTTGGTGCATATGCTCTCAGTGTATATAAAAGAAAAAAATTCATCAAGAATCATAAGATACAACATTAGTGATAGGCATAGGTTACTAATAAACAATAAAATCATATTAGGAAACAAATAAAATGATATAAATCATAGAGATACAAGCAACAAGATTATAGTATAAGTGGGAGGGAGATAGGTAATATGAAGATGAGAAGGATAATAGTAATAGTCTTAGTAAATAATTGATAGTGTTGTGAGAATTAGTTGTTTAGCAGAGTGATGGCATTTGGGGAAAAAATGTCCATGTATCTAGTTGTTCCTGTAGCATCATTTTGAGGATTGAAGTTGAAACAATTTATGTCCAGGATGTGAATGGTCTGTAGATATTTTCACAGCCCTCTTTTGACTCGTGCAATATAAAGGTCCTTGATGGAAGGCAGATTGGTAGCAATTGTTTTTTCTGCAGTTCTAATTATACGTTGAAGTCTGTGTCTATCTTATTTGGTTGCAGAGCTAATAGTTCTTCTGTAGAACTGAATCAGCAGCTCCTTGGGCAGTTTGAGCTTTCTGAGTTGGTGCAGAAAGAACATTCTTTACTGTGTTTTTGTGATGACGTTTTTGATGTTAGGTATTGATTTTAAGTCTTGAGAATGATAGAACTTAGAAACTTGAAGGTCTCTACTGCTAATACTGTATATATGTGTGGTTGTGGGTGTGTGCATATACAACACATATATAATAACATAAGAATGCACTATAGCATATGTGCCATGTTGTTTGATGCAAATACATAAGTCGAGTCATTAGCACTGTGATGTAAATACTCCATTTTAACCTCTCCACTCTTTAGAACTCTTTGTCAGTATAGAAACCTTTTAGTCATTTGTCTATTGTTGGACAGTCTGTGACTTATACAACTGATATTTTACATAATTTTGTGACTTATATGTGTCTTTTTTTAAATGATGTTGGAAACATGGAACATGAGAAAGTTCAGTACAGTGAAAGATAAAATTAAACAATTCAGTAATGGCATCTTAAGCATCAGTAAATTAAAATGGACTGGATTTGGACACTTTTAATCAGAAACCACACTGTTTACAACTCAGAACATGAAAAGCAAAGAAACAATTATCTTGCTTTCATAGTCTAGAAGAATATAGCAAAGACAGTACAATGAAGTCAATGAACAAATAATATAAGTTAGACTTCATGGACAACATTTTAATATGATGTTTATCTAAATTATGCTCCAATCCTTGATGGAGAAGAAGAGGCAATTGATGAGTTTTATAATCAAGTCCAAACTGAAATTAATGGAACATGCAAGCAAGATGGAGATTGGAATATGGAAGAATTAGACCATTTAACATAGGATAAATATATCAATAGTCAGTACTCATTATCTCAGATGTGCTGTGCCTCTTAATAACAGCTGCAGGATTATATGATTGGGAAACTATTGTTCTCAAGTATTTCACATGAGCTTCTGGCAGGTCTGATTAAACACTGGAAACTGGATACTACACTTCAGTCTGATTTTGTAGAGTTCATTTTGAAATTCTTAATGAAAGAAGGGAGAGAAGAGATAATTCCTATTTTATCCTAACAAACTATGGAACCACATAATATTTAGGACTTAGAGCAGAACTTTTAGTGCCAATTATTAGAGATTATTAAGGGTACCAATTGTCACTGTTGCCTTAAAACAAGTAAAAAAAAAGAATGAGAGGGAAAATGATACTTTATTCTTTTTGTGAATCTCACAGATTGGTATAGCAACATAATTTATTTATTTCTTTGGGGGAAAAGGAAATGAATTGGTTCCTTGCCAAAACTGATCATATCAAAGTAAGTTTCTTTCTCTTTTTTGCTATTTATTTGATAATTCTACTTTAAATGTGTAGTTATATCTAAATGAAATGACTGTTCCTACTCCATATTCATATCCAAATAAATTTCATAACAACAGGGAAAGCAGAGAGACCTTTTCTTCCTGGATGTGAAAGCAACCTCATGTATATTTCTTAATTAATGTTTCAATAGTTGGCAAAGGATACTTTGAAAAGCTCATCTAGTGATTCTGACTGTAATTAAGCTTTGACTAAATGGCATGGAGCTTCTTTCTTTTTTCTCATAACATGGCTTCTGTCACTATTAGAAAACAATAGCAACAATGCGGAGCTGTCTTTTCTCTTCCCACAATTGGTGCTTTCTTTAATTAATAGAAGGTTAAAATAACACAGTAATAATAAGCTTATTGGATTTTAAAGCATGTGACACATAGTCTATTTATTATAATGACATTTATGAAAATGGCTTGATGCCTATCATTATAATTACAAAGATTGAACAGAAGGTATAAAAGCCTCCTGTAAGGAACCCAAGGGATGCTATACAACCAGGATCTGTTAAGATGCAAGGGCAAACTAGACAACAACAATGAAAAACAATAGAGGCATGAAGGGCACTGATTTAATAGAATGCAGAAGCTTGGTACAGCACAAGACCAATCCTGACACTTCGTTCTATGATGCTAATGCTAACATCCTCACACGTTAATTAGACTTTTTGGACATTCATTCATGTAATATACTTTTCAACTCTGCATTTTAGAATAATTACTGACAGGTTTGCTTATTATAAAGACGGTTAATAAAAATAATCAAAACTGCAGTTATACCTGGAAAACAGATTTTGCCCATGGGATAAAGAGAGTCCTATTTTATCAGGTAAAATCTGTTTATGTAAATCCAAACAAAATGGAGCAGTCAATTCTGTTCTTAATTTTTGTATAATGTTATCAGGCTCTGCCAAGTAAATAAAAGCATGGAATGTAGACCAGAATAGTTAAATTATTACTGAATATTCATTACTATTTGCCCAGAAATCTATCAAAAAACTAAATAAACATATAATGGCCAGTTTTGTTGTCCATGTCTCCAAATCAAATGACTCTCTTAATAAATCAATGACTCTCTTAAAATATCTACATCAGTTGACCTGCCTTACAGGGGTAGGATTCAGCCAATTCAAACCGGCAAAGCACGCACTCAGTGAACTGGTTGTTACAGCAGTTGAATCCAGCCGCTGCTGTCTTACCCTGTACTATGAATTTAGGCTTATTTAAATTTAGTAGGAATATTTAAAATACTCCTATTGAAATAAATAGTAACTTAGTAATTACTAATATAATTCTCTTGCTATTTAGGCAATATGAATATATTTGCATCCAGGTCAAAAACACTTCTAAGAGCAGACTATTTATATATACTAGTTGTGCTATTTAGTTCTATCATCTAGGAAGATCCTTTAAATTAAAAAGGCTAGATATTAAATGTTTCACATATCAAGGATTTAAGTCAGTCACCAGGACACCAGAGAATATACTTTACTTCTGTTCCTTTAGGCGTTATCTTAAACTGCAGGTGTTTTCAATAAGAAACCCCCAAAACCTCAACCATAGACCAGTGTTTAAGAATTATGGAAATTTCTTTTAAAAACACCTTGAAGTACTATAGGAATGAAGAGACTTGGTTGTCTTTCTCAATGCTGAAAAAGAAGTGTTTGCTCACTTGGACTGTTGGATTGTATCAGCTTCCCTATTCATAGCAAGGTTCCTGTCTGAGCTTTGACTCTGTAGCGAGGTTGGCAGTAGCAGGCTTATGGTCTTCACTGCCTTCTCTGGTGATGGGGTCTAAATACTCAAGAGATTATTGACAACCATGACAGCCAAGGGCCTGTCCCAAGTCATCCAGTGTCCTCTGGTGTATAAACATATATCTGACCTCTGTCTGTCTGTGTGTTGTGTGTGTGTGTGTTATTGTCAGAGCTACTGAATGACAAGGTTTCTGAATTTGGGGAAGATATTGGTTTCTCTTTGTCATGGTTATATCATTCCTTGGTTTGGGGGATGAAGATGAGAGACTGGGCTTATTGCTGAATGACCTGCTTTTGGAGGGAGCAAGGGCTTATTCTATGGCTTTGGACTTGGTCACAACTGTTCATCCTCTCCTACCATGGATTCCAGAACTCTCTGTCTTATGGTGGAGTTAAGGGAGATGAAGAGGATGAAGAGATGCTTAGAGCACTACTAGCTAATGACAAAGAGTGAAGGCAATAGAACAAGGCTTGAGCTGCTATTAGAATCTACTTCGTGGAATAAGGGTGGTGAAACATAATTATATTTCATCCCTTATTGCATCCACAAATAGCTGTTCAGCAGCCTGTTGGAAAGTATTGAGCTCTGAGAATTGATGTAGGAAGATACATGATAGAAAGTAAGCTAAAGGTTTGTGCTTGGCTTCAAAAAGTGTGAAGTACCTTTTTCCTTTGTTCAGAGGTTAGCAACACCAGGCACTGTTTAACAGACTAACAGTCCAGCCAAGTAAAACAGATTACAACCAGAAAGGTCTCAGAGCTCCAAATCATTAATTCATATTTCTTACCTGTAAAAATATCTTATTTTATACTAGCTGTAAGAAATATGATGAGACTCCAGGATCTCGGAGGAGGAGAAGTCCTTGGTGTGCCACCTCATGGGCACCCAGGGCTGCCCCAGTCCCACTGCACCTCAGGCTACACCGCCACTGTTGCCCCATCAGAGCTGCCTTGGCGAGGCCGTAGTTGGCTCGCTGTGAGGGGGCTATAGTGTGCGCACGGCCTGCCAGGCTAAGGAGCTCCGCCTCCTGGAGCTCTGCTGGGCTGGCCAGGGATGGGCCTTAAGGGTGTGGGGAGGCGGCCGGGGATGGCGCAGATGGCACCCCACCACAGACAGCAAAGGCCCAGTGGGAGGGGAGGGGAGAAGAGGGGAGGGGGGGCCAAAGGGCTTTGGCTCCCCTTGGCAGAAATGGCTGAAGCTCATCAGAGGAGGGGTGGAAAGGGAAAGGATGCGGCCAGCAGCCCCCCACATATAAAGGGACTGTTGGGATGAAGCTGGAGAGGCCGAACTGTTCCGAATATACTATACTCACTAAATGAACGCTTTGGTAAATGACACAGCTCATTCCAAGCAATGTCACACAAAATAATTAAATCAAATTGAAAATAAATCAAAATCTATGAAATTCATATAACAATGCAATTGGAACCATTGAAATGGAATCTGAAATATTTAGTATAGCATGTGTTGCTTTTATATCCACCAGATGGCGCTGGAAACATTGAAATGGAATCATGAAAGTTTAGTATAGCGTGTGTTGCTTTTACGTCACTAGATGGCGTTGGTTTCAAAAAAGCATGTTTTTACAAAAAGCATGTTTTTACCTGTCACAGGTGTGACATATATATATATACGTATATAACAACATTT
The DNA here is from genome assembly GCF_009769535.1 of Thamnophis elegans. Classification (NCBI taxonomy): domain Eukaryota; kingdom Metazoa; phylum Chordata; class Lepidosauria; order Squamata; family Natricidae; genus Thamnophis; species Thamnophis elegans. Next base: position 2,898 of record NW_022473888.1, on the reverse strand, counting down.
GAGTATTCAAATGCAACGTTGTGTCAAATTTTAAAGCAATTGTGAACAACTTTAGGAGATTAGCGATTTTGAACAACAACATTACATTTTTATTATATAGATTAAGGACGACAATTTTAATTTCATCACTAGGCCATGTAACAGACTTTAAAGTACTGTCTTCACTATACCTCAATGGAATGGCCTGCCCCACATGCTCTGGCAAGGGCATGCTGCAGTATCTGTCATTCAAGGAATTTCTGCAGAAAGTTCCAAGAGAAGAGCTTTCTTGCCATAATTCCTGCCCTTTGGAACATATTGCCTCCATGTGTGATTTCTGCAACCATCATCTTGACTAGGACCTAAAACCTAACTCTGCCAGTAAGTTTGGGTTCCTAAGGAGGAAGTATCATGCTGGATATGGTTGATGTACCAATAGAAGATCCCATCTTGCTCCTGCATATCCTGTTCCTCCCTTCCCATTTTTTTTTTACCATAATTTTAATTATAGTCTATATTTTTTATTACACAGAGAGAGATAGAGAGATACACATAGAGACTCAGGGATAAAGAAGATACAGTGACACACACAGAGAGACACAAACACACAAACATCTCAAGTCACCAAATTCCCTTCCCACAACTCAGTGACGTGCGGTGAGCTTTATGGCTGGTGAGGCAGCATTTTTTTAGACTTGTGGACTTCAACTTCCAGAATTCCACAGCCAGGCATGCTCAGTTCCGATTTAAAGCAACAGCATTTTTCCCCCTTGCAAAATAATTTTCCCATTCTTTTTCTTCTCCCTCCCCTCCTTCCTCCTCCCTCTCCTCCTCCCTCCCCCTCTCTCAAACAGACACACACACAAGAAAGTTGGATCCCTCTCACTCTCTCACTCTCAAACAAACACAAACACAGAAGTTGGATTGGATATATTTCCAATGGCTTGAAAGCAGCTCCTCTGCCATACCCCACTAGACTAGAAAGCCACTCCTATAGGAACAATTAAAGAACATGTAAGTTTAGCCTGCAGAAAGAAGACAGCAGGATTCCGGTATCTATTGAATTGTCCTATAAAAGAGAGCAGACTGAAGAAGGCGGGCTTAGCAGTGAGAAGACGGACTTTCAGCAGTTCCTGAGGACCATCTATACCGGGGTTATTTCGGACATTCGTTTGAATCTAGCTGTCCCGTAGAGACAGTGACGTGGTGGAACTCCAGTGGTCCCAGAGATGTTCGCAAAATCTCTGGGAACCTAAGGAAGCCCTCCTAATCCAGTGATTTCCGGATCAGCGGATGCTGACTACAACTGCAGAAGCCCAGAGAGAGAGCTGGATATAAACATGTCGTTTGGTGTGAGTTTTAAATCCTTTTTTCTGTTGGAAAGAGAACGCTAAATTTGGAATCTTAGTTTAAAATAAGGCTGACGAGTGAGAAAAGCGCGAGGATAATGTTGCCATTTTGAAGCTTATTTTTTCTTTCTGTTCCTTTTTTTATCTTTGGAAGCCGGGCTGGACTTTCTTGTAATTTAAATCGGCCTTTTCTGTTCCTCTTTTTTGTTGTTGATATTTTTAATTCTGATCTAATGGGACATTGAATCTTAAACTTAAAGTGCTTTGAAGATCTGTGGCTTTTTTTTTTTTGTTTTTCTTCGTTTTCTTTTAGCCTTTTTGAACATTAGTAATTAACAAACGCCACGGAACAGGCTAAAGCAAGCTATAAACTACAAACTATAAGCCAACACTGCCACCTTGTGGACTTGAACTTTGCTATCAAAATCCCCCCTGTAATGCATCTATTCACGTATTTATGCAGCTGGAAACTTGCTAGACAAACATCAGAGCTGAGAATGACCTTGGAAAGACTTTTATCTTGGGGGGGGGGGGGAAGAGTCCGGAAAAATTATCTGTTTTTAGCCTGTTTGGCATTCTTTCATCTCTCACACCATATTCACACCATCTGCTGTGGAGAAATCGACACTGATTTTTTCTTTTTTGACCATCACTATTGACTTTTTGATCTTTTACTCTTTTTTTTCTGTTTTGATTATCTTTTTTAACCTTTGGATCGTTCTTTTTGACCGCTTGGCTATTTACTTTTTTTTTTTTTTTTTTTTGCTTTTTCTTTTCCCCACTTGTAGCTGAAGCACCTCTTCTTCCTTTTTGGAAGGGGGGTGTCTCCTTTTTTCTTACTATCTTACATTTTCTTATATATATATATATATAATCTTTTTGTATTCTTACTGCATTTCTTTCCTTTGGAAGAAATTGGACATCAACAGATGATCCAATTAAATTTTGAACAAAATAGTGGAAAAGTTCCTTTTCCCTCTTCTCTTTCCTCCCTTCTCCCTTTTCTTTTCTTTTCTTTTTTCCCCCCTTTCTTATCTTTTCCTCCTTCCCTCTGTGTACTTTACGTACTTCATCTACCATACTTATAACTCTCCACCCTCTAATACTAATTGGCTATGAGTAGAAAAGCAGCTGCTTTTGGCTCTACATCAACCTCTGCCCCCTCACCTGCGGGAGGCCAGAGGACAACACAGACGATGTCCCAGCAGGAAAAAGAAGGAAGCCAATTTTGAAACACTTATACAATGATGCAGAAAATGCAAGCAGGAATCGACAGTAAAGATAGCAAGCTAGACACCCTTGTAAAAAAATGGAGTAATGGAACAACAAAGTCAAAGCATAGTGCAAAAAGTTGATAATATGGAAGAAAAAGTAGAAAGTATACACAATTGGATGCTGAAATATGAAAACAGAATTCAAAAATTGAAAATAAAATTCAAGAAGAGAAAGAAAACCGAGAAGCTAGAGACCAGACTAAGTGATGTAGAAAGAGAGAGCAGTGGAATATTAAGATGGGATGGACAGGTCTGAATTTTTCTTAAGATTTCAAAACATAGAAGAAGAAAAAGGA
>NW_022473887.1:5648-12414 GCF_009769535.1 Thamnophis elegans | reverse complement strand
TTCCTTGGTTCCGATGGGGGGAAAGGAATGGAAGGCTTGGATTTCTTTGCAGTCATCTGGTTGTTAGTTCTCTTCCTGAGAGCTCTTGAGGCCACCATCCTATTAGAATCTATCTTTCCACCCCCATCATCCTGCAGAAACTGATGAAGCTCCTTGGAGGAGAAGGAAAATGTTTTATTCTTCCACCTTCTCAAGGGAAAAAAAAACCAGTTGTTGCCTTTTTGCGGGGGCAGAAGTGGATTCCTATTGGTTTGGACCGGTTCAGCCAAACCGGTAGTATTTTGCCAGCCTGGGTTGCTAGAAACGGCAGCGACCCAGGCCTCCCACTCCTCCAAACCAGTTCCCAGGTTGGCACAGCATGTTTTACCCCCATTTTTTAATGTTCTGTGCATGCACAGACCTATTTATGAGCAACTATGCACGCGTGGAGCAAAATTGTGCATGCCCCAAACCGGCAGATATGCCGGCAGCAATCCACCCCTTTGGCGGGGGGGACAACCATGACCTGGAGGACTGACAACCTCCACAGACGTTTACGGTATATTCACTACCAGGAGTAAGAATTAACCGTATTTGTTGACTTGGCTTTGCATTTGACACCCAGCTGTTTTGTTAAGCAGAAACCCCAACCAATGAGGAGAGGTTGTGAGAAAGGAGCAATTCTGCTTGGAAGAATATTAGGAAAAAGAACTGAAAATGTCTATTTGGCGTAAGTAATTTTATTATTACACGAAAGAATTGAGACTGTAAAACCTAACCCACACACCCCACACCCCCCAAAAAAGGATAATTGGGATAATTAGGAGCAACTGAACCTCCACTGCTTCTTGGATCAGGCACCGTAATCCCCCACTCAGCAGAACGAGGCAGGGAAGACTCGAACCCAGGATCACCCAGTGAATTCCACCGTGGGGAATCCCAGCATGGAAAAAGGGAAGCATATAGCCCTACTCTCTGACTCTGGAGATGGATTTCCACCCTGAGTTCCTGGGTGGGGCGCTGAGCCTCATAGAGGAGCTCGACAGGATGCCAACCCTTGTATGGAGGCCGTCTTGTCAGGATCCGCATAGTGTGCTGCCCCAAAGAATACCTGCCTAGTGTTCACACAGCGGGAGAGACACCGGCCTGTTTTGCTCACAAACGTCTGGAGAAGTAAAGTATTTTCTCTGTGTTTGCCCTTCCTGAGAGTTCTTGTGATCCCTGCAGAACGAGACGGTTAACGGGAAAGTTGAACCTCCCAGCTTCGCAATTTCCTTTCCCATCAACTGGAGGCTTCGCTGATCTGGAGATCAATTGATCTGCTTAGCAACGGAAATTTTGGACCGAATCGTGGGCGTAAGTCGATGTCCACCTGTAGTGTGCTGATTTAATTCACATTTCTGTCCTGGAGGAGATGTGACTTCCCTCAGCACAGTACAGGTGCCACGATTGGGTCCAGAATTTCCATTGCTAAGCAAGGCAGTCGGTAAGTGAGTCATGCCCAAGTGCATAATTTTGTCCACATGCCTTTCAGAAGATTTTGTGTCTTCCTTTGGCTGTTTCACTTTTTTTTTTACGTCTACAATTTTGGCCTTTCTAGCATTTATAATTGCATTGGTGTCAAATGTGAATGTTGTACACCGCCCTGAGTGATACAGATATGAAATGCGTGTGTGAAAGAGAGGGAATTAAAACATATGAACCTTTTTGATCTTTGCGGCACGAATCTTCTTACGTCTCCGCGCTGAGTCCTGGCGGCACTTTGGCTTCAGCCCCGAAGGGCGCCTGCGTGGACCTCCCCCCCCCCCGCGCCCGGCTCCCTTTCTAGGCGGCGGCGCTCACTGCCTTTAACCCTTGCGTGGCTGCAGCGGTATTGGGGGGCGAGGAGACGGGAGGCGGGCGAGGTGGAGGGGCCGCGGCGGCGGTCCCAGTCAAGCCAGCTTCAGAGTTGACATGCGTGTGCGCTGACCACTGTTCGTGTGAGTGTTGAACTGCACATGCAAATTTGGGCTGGCTTGCCACTCGCACAGCCTGGTTCTTTTATACACAAACACACAAACACAAACACACAAATACACACACATAGAGTCAAGGTTGAGGACTGCTGTCCTAGTAGGAAATAGAGCTCAAAATGTTGCTTGGTGGGCGTGGCAGGGGAAGGTTACTGCAAAATCCCCATTCCCTCCTAATCAGCTGGGACTCGGGAGGCAGAGAATAAATGGGGGCGGAGCCAGTCAGAGGTGGTATTGCCAGTCCTCTGAACTATTCAAAATTTCCACTACCGGTTCTCCAGAACTGGTCAGAACCTGCTGAATACCACCTCTGGTGGGCGCCGCCTTATGTCCCCCGCCCCCAGCACTCTCCTCTGACTCCTGGGGTCCCTCGGTGGTCCCATCTCCCCCAGCCCTCAACTTGTGCTCCTAAGGCACCCCAAGTCCCCTCCTTGCAGGAGGCAAAGGAACAGGGCGTGGAGCAGCTGCACTGAAGGATCCCTTTGGGACTCCCTGTCAGAGGGGCAACGGCAGAGCTTTTGGGGTACCCACTGTGGGAGAAAGGTGGACGTGAAAGGTCCCTTCCAGATGCGTTGCCATTGGGCCCTGGGGCAGTGGTGGGGTTCAAACGCTTTTACTACCGGTTCTGTGGGTGTGGCTTGGTAGGCATGACATGCTTGGTGGGCGTGGCAGGGGAAGGATACTGCAAAATCCCCATTTCCTCCCCGATCAGCTGGGACTCCGAGTGGGCTCTCCTGCCTGTGTCCTGTGAGTGAGTGGGTGCGTGAGTGTCACTGGAGGCGAGGCAGCTGTCTTGGGGGTGAGAGGTTCAATCGGGATCCCTGCCTGGGGGGTGGGGAGGCTGGGACCCCACAGCTGCCAGAGAGAATTCTTGGATTACTCAGAGTAGGAAATTCTCATCTCGGCCGCTTCCCCACAACTCCCTCCCCACCTCGGCCACAACCGCGTCCTCCTGTGGGAAGGGAGGGAGGCTCCTGCAGGCTCCAGCCTTTCTTGCCCCCGGCTCCTTTCCCAAAGTCAGGCCTGGGATCCCACCACCACCAGCCCCTTTCTTCCCCTCTTCGCCATGGAGCACTGAGGGTCTCTTCCAGCGCCTGGCCCCCACCCGCCCAGCCCCTCCTTACCGGGGTTTTCCTTCCCCACTTCGCTTCTAGGGATGTGGCCGCAGCGCAGCTTCTAGGGAGACCCCAGCAGAGCTCATGGACGCTTCCAGCCCCAGAGAGGGAATTGGTGGGTCCGCAGTGGGCTTTAGAACTGGAAGTGCCCTTGAAGACGTGGAAGAACCAATGAGAATTATTTCTTCTGCAACGTCACCAGTCTCCGGCCAGAGTCCTTTGTGACTTCACCCACGAGGGGAGAAAGTTCAGAGCCGGGAGAGAAGCGGAGAAAGTGGGCGTGGGACGGAGGGAGCTCTTGGGGGTCTTCCAGGCCGGCGAAAAGCTCCGAATTCTTACCGGTTTCATTCTGACCTTCCCGGTTGCGGTTTGTGCGCCGACTGGATCTTGAGATGCTCCGTCCTGAGAATCGGACCGCCGGACCGTCCCCGAGACTGTTTCACCGACGCCCCAGGGAGGAAAATCCCTCCCAGCCTCGCTCTGAAGTGGCGCAGGAGAGAAAATCATCCGATTTCTCCAAGCTTGGAGGAAGTGACAGAAATGACGCCTCGCCTCCCCCCCCCCCAGCCTTGGAAAATCGTCCCACGGGGAGAGCAATTCCACGGGGACTGAAGAATCGGCAGCACCGCCATTGTGATCACACACACACCCTCCCAGGGCAGAGGTGGTATTCAGGAGGTTCTGGCCAGTTCTGGAGAAGTGGTAGCGGAAATAGTTCGGAGAACCGGTAAACACCACCCCTGGCTGGCCCTGCCCCCATCTATTCTCGAGGACCACCCTGAGACAGCTCTGCCCGAGGGGCTTCTTTCCAAGGCGGGAAAGGGGTGGACATTTCTTGCCTCCCTCCCTTCGGTAAAACAGCAGTCTGGGAGGGGGGTGGGGAATCCCACTGTCCCGGCTGATTCGGAATCGGTCAAGGTCCAGTCAGAGCACAACCCACACCTGGGTGGGTCGGAACTGAAACGATGAGAAGAGTTTGGGCGGAGAGAGAGGGAGAGGGAGGGAGGGAGGGGGAGAGAGGGAGGGAGAGGGAGGACGGTGAGAGGGAGGGAGGGAGAGGGGGTGACAGAGGGAGAGGGAGAGAGGGAGGGAGTGGGGAGAGAGGGAGAGAAGTGGGAGAGAGGGAGGGAGAGAGAGAGGGGAGATGGAGTGAGAGAGAGAGATAGGGGGAGAGGGAGGGAGGAAGAGGGAGGGAGGAAGAGAGAGGGAGAGGGGGAGAGAGGGAGGGAAGGGGGAGAGGCAGAGGGGGAGAGGGAGGAAGGGGGAGAGAGGGAGGGAGAGAGGGGATGGATGGAGAGAGAGGATGGTGAGAGGGAGGGAGGGAGGGAGAGGGGAGACAGAGAGAGAGAGGAAGAGAGGGAGGGAGTGGAGAAAGAGTGAGAGAAGGGGGAGAGAGGGAGGGAGAGAGGGGGGAGGGGCAGAGAGGGGGAGGGAGAGGGGGCAGATGGAGGGAGAGGGAGGGGAGACAGTGGGAGAGGGAGGGAGGGGGAGGGAGAGGGAGGGAGAGAGGGGGGAGAGAGAGGGAGAGGGAGGGAGGAAGAGAAAGGGAGGGGAGAGAGAGGGGGAGAGAGGGAGGGAGGGAAAGAGGAAGGGGTTCACGCTTTGCTACCCTCTGATTCCCCCCTCCCCATTGAGATCAACAACAGCGATTCTTGAACCAAAACTGACCTCCTATTTCAGTGGGTCAACGCCCCCAATGCTGGAAAACTCCAAGGGCCCCCCCAGGGCAGCCCCTTTTCCAGGAATGGACAGGGTCAAAACCGAGGCGTTGAGGAGGGCGTGGGGGAGGGGCAGCCCCACCCAGGACAGAGATTTGGCCACAGTTTGGATGAGGGGCCAGAGAATGTGTCTGCGTGTCTGAAGCATCCAAGGACTCCCCACCTCAGAGACACCCCCCCCCCCCCCAAGTCCTCGCTGGCTGCAGGGGTGCGACTCCCTTCTGGCATCCACTGCAGCCCCACTCCATGCCCGGGATCGGTGGGGAGGGCAAAAGGAAGTCCATACTCCCCTGCGGGGCTGGCCTGAAGGAGCCCCTTGAGCTGCAACCCTCCCCAAGACTGAAGGAAGCCCCCTCCCACTTTCTCCCGCTTCTCTCTCTGCGCCGAACTACCCCTATGTGTGATTTTAACCACTTTTCCATCCTTTTAAATTTTTTGTTTGGCTGACTGTAGCTAACCGGCTTTGTTGACATTGTCGACGCCAAATGTGGTCGAATCTTTTCGTTTTCCCATTTTTTATTTTGTGGCCTAATGATATATCCCTGCCTTAAACTCTCCAAGGGGCCTAAGCTTCCTAGTCACATTTCTTGAAGTGAGTTTCCTACTCAATCCCTATGTAAAATATCTTTTCCCTCATGATTGTTTAGCTTTATATTCCTTTTCAGGGCCTTCCTTTTCTTTCATCACAAGCGGCCCTTTCTGCTCCCCCTTCGCTGAGAGGCTGAGCTAATAGTTCGAGAAGGGCCGCTGTATGTATGAATTAAAGACTGAATTAAGCTGTAAGAATGTTTCTTTCCCCTCATCATAGTTTAGATTTATATTTCTCTTCCACGATCCTCCTTCCTTAATTTTGTAATTCCACCTTTTCTTCCAGTCAGAAACTCCCCCCCCCCCTTCCTTTTTCAACGAAGGAGCCTCGTTATGAGGTAAAATTTTCGGAATCCAGAGATTTCAAGGTTTTTCATTCATTTTGGAACTGGTTTCTTTTTTTTTTTCCTTTTCGTTTCAGGGTCGGCCATGGCCTTTCCCTACTATCAAGCCCATCGTTCCGCCCTTTCCCTTTCCCCACTCAGAGGCGCTCCGCTTTTCCCGCCTTCTTCTACAATTCCTGGCGCTTGGCGGCAAATCCGCCAGGGGGCGCGCGCTCTGCCGTGAGAAGGGAATGCAAGGCGCTCCCCCATTGGCCCGCTGGAGGGTGAACGTCACGGCTGCCTTTCCAGGGGAGGCTCCGAGGCGACTGAGGTCACAAACGCTCCGGGAAGACGCGCGCAGAGCCTCCGCTTAGTCCTTCTCGCTCCGCAGGAGGCGCAGAGCCTGCAATAGCAATATAGCAATAGCAGTAGACTTATATACCGCTTCATAGGCCTTTCAGGCCTCTCTAAGCGGTTTACAGAGAGTCAGCATATGGCCCCCAACAATCTGGGTCCTCATTTTACCCACCTCGGAAGGATGGAAGGCTGAGTCAACCCTGAGCCGGTGAGATTTGAACCGCTGACCTGCTGATCTAGCAGTAGCCTGCAGTGCTGCATTTAACCACTGCGCCACCTTGGCTCTTGCGGGAGCCAAGGTGAGGGGAGGGGGCGGGGCTCTTCCAGTGGAGAAGGAGGCGGAGAAGGGACGCGCCCGGCCTTCCTCCGGCTTCACCCCGGGTCCCATGTTCCCCAGCCGCCCCCCTCCATGCAGGGGGAAGCGGGGATGCCAGGAAGACGGCGGGGATTGAGGAAGAGCCCGAGTGGGGAGGTGGCGGGGGACGGTCGCCCAGCAGGAGAGGAGAGAAGCCGGGCGAGGAGGAGGCAGGATTCGCCCTGGGCTCCCCGAGGACACGCTCCGTCTTTTGAGGGGGGAGGAAGCGAGGGGGGCCTCTCCACCTGCTCCTTCCCGGTCTGCTCTGGGGGGGCTTCTGCCCTGCACTGGAATGAGCCATGGGGTTCGGGCAGGTTGG
>NW_022473887.1:0-5548 GCF_009769535.1 Thamnophis elegans | reverse complement strand
AAATGACAACACATTCCTCACACATGACCCATAAAAGCACACCTCATTCTTTTAAGCCTCCACAAATAAGTTCAAATAGAAATGGAAAAATACAGATAAGAAATGGCAGAGAAAGTATTTAAGCAAAGAGACATTTATGTTTTCTTTCCTTAGAGCATAAGAAAGCCAGATACTTTCCTTCTCCCTCCCAGGAGACAATATCAGATCACTGATTTTTTAATTAAAAAACCTAACTATAATCTGTCTTCTTGAACTCTCTGATTGGGGACTAGAAAACTCTTACCGAGAGAGACCACGTTCCTATGATTTTCAAGCATGACTTCCGAATGCAGCTCTTTCTGGTCAGGATCCATCTGAGACCATTCCTCCTCAGAGAAATACACAGCCACCTCCTCGAAGGACACAAAACTCTCCTGAACAAGGAAACAAGAACTGGAGGATTCACAAGATCTGTTCATTTTCATCAATGATTTAGACGATAGAAGGAGAACTCATCAAATTTCAAGAGAAGACCAAATTGATAGGAATACCAACACTCCAGAAGATAAGCTCCAGATATAGAAGGATCGACAAATTGGGCTCCATCCAACAAAATGAAATCAACAGTGAGAAATGTAAGGCTCTACATTTAGAAAAGAAAAACCACATGGACAGGCATAGAATAGGTGATACCTGGCTCAACAGTAGTAAGTGCAATAGGGATCTTGGAGTCCTCATGGACAACCACTTAAACATGAGTCAGCAGCAGGCTACAGTTGCCAAACAAAACCCTCAACAGAATCCTAGGCTGCATTAAGAGAGGGATAGAATCAAGATCACATGAAGTGTTAGCACCACTTTATAATGCCTTGCTAAGACCACACTTGGAATATTGCATCCAGTATTGGCAGCCAGATATAAAAAAGATCTTGAGACTCTAGAAAGAGTGCCGAGAAGAGCTACCAAAATTATTAGTGGACTGGAGGCTAAAAGATATAAAGAACGGTTACTGGAATTGGGTATATCTACTTTCATGAAAAGAAGGACTAGGGGCTGCTCAACACGGCCACTCCATTTGGATTTTAATAGTCTGCTTTTATTTTTTAATACAGAATACTTATTTTTGAACTACAGGTTATAAACAAGGCTTTTTAAAAATGGTAATGTGGCAATGTGAGTATGTATTTATTTTTCATTAGTCTTGCACAATTCCGAGTCAAAGAATTACACACACACACCCCAAAAAAAGAGTCTCTAGCAGTTCCTGCCACTGTGATACGTCTATTCCTATTTCTTGAAGGATCTTTAAAAATTGCTCCTTGTAAACTTGGTGGAGTACCTAGCAGAACAAGATAACCAGAGGAAGCTATGCTGGCTGACAGCAACCTGAACCTGCTATTCTGCTGTCCATGTTGTGGAATAACACAAAAACAATCCAGGCCAAACAAGGGGGCGAAATAGAGGGAGAGAGCACTCTGCACATCCACTTCACTTCCTGAAGGGAGAATACAAATCTAATAACTTTTTCCTTTCTTACTTGATTTGGAGGTTCAACCGCTGTTTGATCTCCGTCATAAAAACCAGAAAGCTTCATTTTTTGTTTCTCTGAAAGGAATAAATAATTTCAAAATAAATAATTAACAAAATAGGAGGAGGTATTCTATAGAAGAGAAGAGATAGTGAAAGGAAGACAGATGGGCAATCGGAGGATCTTCTATTACCTCCTAAGGTGTCCTGACTTTGATCTTCCCAAGGGATCCTCCTGAAAAATAGCTCCTGAGGGGGATTTGATGGGTTCTTCTCTCCCTCAGGATCTCTGATCTCTGCAGTGCAGCACTTTAAAATAGGAGGAAGGAAAAAAGAAGCGGAATTAATGTATGTCACACGAAATAAAGTGAATTCTATATTCAGAACACAATATCACAAGGCCCCCAATATCCAAAAGTGAGGTTGAGTGAGAACACAATGGAACACTGTCCTACAAGAATTGGTGAATTGTCACATATGAGCGTTAGAGAAGTTTGGGAAGGAGGGGTGAATTATTCAAACACATTCTCTTTTTTATTTTTAAATAATTTTTATTCAACCTTTTTAAACTTTAAAACAACATTTCCAATCTTTACAATGGTCCGATACCGGTATCCATTCTATTTACAAATTCTTCAGTTATGGTCTTTTATACATTACATGTTACACACTTATATATACACACACACACAACCTTTTAACTTCTAGTGTTATTTGCTATGTTTACATGTATATACAGTTTTTCACTTTACTATTGTTCCTAAGTACTGTTTATGTATTAACTGTGTACCTAATTTCTAACCAATTGTACCATCTATTCCAGATCTTACAGTATTCTGTTTCCTCTCTATCTTTTAATTCCATGGTTAATTTATCCATATCTGCACAGTCGAGCACCTTTTTTATTATCATTGCATTCAAAGGAATGTTTTCTTGTTTCCAATTCTGAAATTCTGGCTGTGGTTATTATAAGGAGTATGATATATTGAATTTCTTCGCTTAGGTTTCCCTTTATAATCCCCAGGAGAAACAGTTCTGGTTTCATCTCTATTTTTTGTTCCGTAATTTCTTTGAACCATTTTTTAATTTTCATCCAATATTTCTTAGCTTTTGGGCAGGTCCACCACATATGGTAGAATGCCCCTTATTCGTGATTGCATCTCCAACAGTTTGCCGACCTACTAGGAAACATTTTGGCCAATCTTGCTGGGGGTAAATGCCAACAATAAAACGTTTTGTACATATTTTCCTTATAGGCTGCCGACATTGTTAATTTATAGCTTTTCTCCCATAATTTTCCCAGTGTTCCAATTCAATATTTTATCCAAAAAATTTGGTCTCTTTCACTGTTTCCTCTCCCATTTTAAATTTTAAGAAAGTTATATGCTTTAGTTATCATTTTTTCTTCTGCCTCCCCATATTTTATCCAGTTCTTGTTCTTTTTGAAAGCCGTATTGATCTAAGTCTTTTTGTATTTTGTCTGGATTTGTAGCTATGGCCAACAGTCCTATTTCTATTCCTTGGGATTTTAGGTCTTGGTTAGATTTCCGTTTCCCTTGCCCATCCAATATCTCTTTATATCTCACTACTTTATCTAAATCTAATACGTTGGGATATATCATTGCTTCCATAGTTGTTAGCCACAATGGGATTCTGGTATAATAGTTTCTCTTAAGTCTCCCCCAACCATCTAGCAGAGCATCTCTTACCTGGTGTCTCTGGAAATATCAGGGATTTATTCTTTCCCTTCCCCAAATTCATGCCATCCAAGCTGTAAATCGTGGCCCTCTATGTTAATATCCTTTCCACTTTAAGTGTGATCCAATCTTAAAACATGTTACAAGCTGCAGCTTGGTGGTAGATTTCCCATCTGGGAGTCCAAAACTTCCCTTGCTTCTACTATCCTGTAAAAGTTTTAATTTAGTTCGGGCTTCCTTCCCTAGCCAATAAACTTTAAAAATTGCTTTGTTTAGTTCCGCAAAAAAAAGAAAAATCAAATCCCTAATTTTATTGGTACTGTTTGGAATAGAAATAGAATTTGGGTAAAATGTTCATTTTGTTGGCGCAATTCTTCCAATTAATGGTACTGTAATTTGGCCCAATTTTCCAAATCTTTTTGTATTGTTGTAGTAGTTCACATAGTTGTCTTCTTTTATAGAGGAGCATTTTGTGGTCCGCCAATTCCAAGATACTTCACTTTCTTAATGATCGATATTCCCAATTTCCCCTCCGATTCCTCTTTCTAATCATGGGTAAGTTTTTTAGTTACTGTCTTCTCTTTATTTATGTTTAATTCCTGCCACTTCACCAAATTGCTCTATTCTTGTATTAGTCCTATTCCTGTTTCTAAAGGGTCCTCTATGATGTAAACCAGGTCATCTGCAAATGCCTGTATTTTATATTCTTCTTTTTATTCTTAATCCTTTGATGTCAAGTTTTTGCCTTATTTGTACCAACGATACTTATAGCGGATAGAATAAATAGAAGGGGAGATAGTGGGCATTTTTATCTAACCCCTTTGGCTATATTACATTTCTCTGTTAAATCCCCATTTACTTTATTTTTGCTATTTGAGTAGAGTATACAGCCTTGACCATCCCTATAGTTTTTCTCCAAATTTCATTGTGATTAATTGGGTAATAAGAAACTACCAATGTTAAATTATCGAACACTTTTTGTGCCTCCACAAATATCAACGCTGTTTCTCAGGGTGGGCTTCCACAGTATTCTAACACATTCATTATCATTCTTGTATTATTTTTAATTGTCGTTTGGAAGAAACCCATCTTGGTCGGGGTGAATAATTTCATTTAATATTTTTTTTGAACCTTCCCACTATAATCATGACAAACATTTTATAGTCGGCATTTAGTAATAAAATTGGTCTATAGTTTTTGATCTGATGATTGGCGGTACCCGCTTTTGAAATTAATATTGTAAATGCCTCAATCCATGAATTTGGTCATTCGGCTTGCTCTAACGCTTCATTATACAGTTCAAAACACTGGTCCCACAATTGCCCATATGATTGGGAAAAAGTGGTGAAGTATTTAGACACTTTCTCTATTCTCTTCTGAGCTCCCTAAAGTCTCTCACCTGCACTGGACCTCCTCCTTCTGCTCCTCAGACTGGCTCAGGAGGAAGCCTTCTGCCAGGGCCACCGCCTGGGAGCTGGTCTCTGCTCCACACTCCCGCACCCAGCTCTCCATCTCTTGGGGCAGAAGGAACAGGAGCGCTCCAGAACCACCAGGTCCAGCATCTGGGCTTTGGTGTGCTTTTCTGGTCTCAGCCATCGCCTGCAAAGTCATGGAGTCGGCTGCAAAGTCCTCGAGGACCTTCAGCCTCCCAGTGTTGGATAAAGTTCCAGGGCTGAACTTTGGAAGGGAGGATGGTTTCCTCCTCCAGGATCTTCTGTCCAGTCTGTGTCCAGAGCTTCCCACCTTCCCAGGCTGAGCAGCCGAAGGGCCTTTTCCGCTTCCCCTCCTTGGCAAAAGGTTGTGTCTCCATCCTTTCTCTGTCCTGCAGAGCAACTCCAGATGGGTCCAAGGACTCTGGTGTGGTCTCCGGATGCCTTTTCCTTCACGGGAACCATTTCTGGACGGATCCCTGCAAGTTATTCTGCTCTTTTTTTCCTCCCCAAGAGAAAATTTTGCCTTGCAAAGACCACAAATGGCTTCCAGTTTCTCTATCTGAGATGGAAAGAAAAAGAAAAGGCAAGAATTAGAAAGTGGAATTCAGCCACTGAACAACCTTCACCCAACCTGCCCGGAGCCCCCAGTGAGTCATCCCAGCGCAGGGCCGGGAAGGAGGCAGCTGGAGAGACAGCCCCGCTTCTCTCCCCCTCCGGAGACAGGATGGGACCCTCGGGGAGCCTGGTGCGAATCCTGCCTCCTCGCCCGGCTTCTCTCCTCTCCTGCTGGGCCTCCGCAAGGCGGACCCTTCGCTCCCTCCACTCGGGCTCTTCCCCGATCCCCTCCGCCTTCCCCGCTCCCCCCCGCAGAGAGAGGGCGGCTGGGGAACATGGGACCCAGGAAGAACCTCA
>NW_022473886.1:0-12981 GCF_009769535.1 Thamnophis elegans | reverse complement strand
TGATGTAGGGCCGTGATGGCTAACCTTTTTTTTGGGATCGCGTGCCAGAAGCGGGGGGAGCGCAGGCGGATCGTGCGCTGGCGTGCCCACACCCATAATGCCGTGCGCGCTACCCTAGGGCACATTGCGTGCACGGCCAGTGCTCCCCCTGTTTTTGGCGCATTTATTTTTGCCCTCCCCAGGCTTTCAGCGGCATTCTAGGGCGAAAACGGCTTACGGGCTAACCGGAAGTCCATTTCTGAACTTCCGGTTTGCCCATAGGGCTGTTTTTTTTGCACTCCGAGGCTTCAGGGAAGCTCCTGAAGCCTCCAACGGGGAGGGAAGCTGTTTTCACCCTCCCCAGGCTCCCAGAAAGCCTCAGAATTTCCCAAGCTGGCCTCCCGCCGCTGCTACTACTGGTTGGGCCAAATGCAAAGTGTGCGCGCAGCGAACCCAGTACTAACCAGTTCAGGAAACTCACCCCTGATTATATAAATATATGTCATCTTTACCGGTGGGCCACAACAGGAAACTAAGAATTCTTTTACTTCGGAAGTTAAGGGGGTTCTGGGGTTTTAATTTGGTATCTCTTACCTCCCAGTAGGGGAGCAGGCCGATGAATCACTCCAGCCTCAACGGTGGTCCTAAATCGGCCACCCAAACTCCCTTTGCCCCGTCGCCATACGTGGAGGACCTGCCAGACTGCCGCCGCCAGCGTGAACTTATCAGATCCTGCGAAGTGCCTCCAAGCTTCATCTTTCATCATCCATTTAATTATTGTGTGAATAGCGGATCCTGGCCCGTTTGGCTAGCGTTTTTTTTTTTCCCCTCCCCTCCACTGTCATTTCCCGAGTTTATAGGAACTGCCAAGGACTCGTAAATAGCTTGAACCACAAGTCCTCACAACCGCAGGAATGAGATGGCCGGCACCGCCCCAGTTGTTAGCCAGAAGGTTTCCATCTTTCGACGAACGGCGGGTGGGGGGAGAGAGAAACTTGTCGGGAATGTTTTTGGCTGAGAAAAAAGCTTGAGCTAAACGCATCCTCCGATTCTTCATCCGTAGGACGTCAACCCATCGGAAATGATCCGAATGGAGCTGGAAGGGACCTTAGAGGTCTTCTAGTCCAGGCCCCCTGCTCAAACAGGGGATCCGATACCATTTCAGACAACTGGCTGTCCAGTCTCTTCTTAAAAGAGTGAGGGAGCACCCACAACTCCTGGTGGCAAGCTGTTCCGCTGGTTAATTGTCCCCACTGTTAGGAAGTTTCTCCTTAATTCTAGGTTGCTTCTCTCCTTGTTTAACAGAATAATTTTATTCAAAACACCGCCTTGTTATTAACTGTATTAATGAATTATTTATTTAGAGTCAATTTGCTGTAGCGGTTAAGGAAACAGAAGACTCTGAGTTCTTGTCTTCTCTAAGTTGCTTCTCTCCTTGATTAACAGAATAACAGAGTTGGGTGGGACCTTGGAGGCCTTCTAGTCCAACCCCTTCCCCAAGGCAGGGAGACCTTGTATCTAACCCTAACCCTTGTATCTGTCCAGACAGCACCCCAAAGGTCGGGATAGCTGGTGAAGTATTTTAAGGGAGATTCATGTAATGTCAGGGTTCCTAATAGCATCCAAAATTAAATCAGAGTCCGAGGCAAAGGATTCCCCAAAGTCCAATTGATGAAGAGAGCCATGTTGGCACATCTGGGAAATCCGAATCTGAAAGCTTCCCGGTTTTCCCTACATAGTTGAAAGTTCAAGATCTTTCCTCTCCCACCTACCAGTCCATCCCAATCTCCCACTGCCATGCTGGCAGCTTCCACCCATCCAGTTCTGGTCAGGTTGCAGAGGTGCAGAGACAAAGGATGACCTTTTCTTTCTAGAAAGAATGTTGTTATGGCTACATAGCATCTAACGCCGTACAATCCCCCTTCCCATTTTCCCACCATAGAAAAGGCCATAGCAGAATAATAGAAAGTGTGGCAGGCCAAAGATCCAAAAGGAAAGATGGCTGTAGGCCTGACAGTATTTCTCATTGCTGTTGTAACTTTGAACGGTCGCTAAATGAAATGGTTGTATGTCCAGGTCTATCTATAATCTAGAGTTTGTTTATTTGTGTATTCAATTTATGCAGCTGCTTTATTTATTCATATATATATATTCATACATTCAGTTTATGCATTTCACTTTTAGTGGACTCCACTGAACCCTTTTTTAAAAAATCTTTAATCATTTTTTTTTCTTTTTATCTTTCTCTTCCAGGTCAGCCAGTTCAGGCAACTTTACTCCAAGGTCATCAACGATAAACACGACGACGTCATGGCTAAGTTTGGAGCGATCCTGGCTCAGGGCATTTTGGATGCAGGTAACTAATTTGTGTTCCGATACTGAAACTGTTGATTACATAAACAGGGATAGAATCAAGATCACGTGAAGTGTTAATCCCACTTTATAAGTCCTTGGTAAGGCCACCCTTGAAATATCTGCATCCAGTTTTGGTCGCCACGATGTAGAAAAGATGTGGAGACCCTGGAAAGAGTGCAGAGAAGAGCAAGAAAGAGGATGAGGGGACTGGAGGCTCAAACATATGAGGAACGGTTGCAGGAACTGGGCATGGCTAGTCTAGTGAAGAGAAGGACCAGGGGAGACATGATATCCAATATCTCAGGGGTTGCCACAAAGAAGAGGGAGTCAAATAAATAGAAATAAATAGAATAGAAATAGAATAGAATAGAAATAAAACAAATAGGACAGGACAGAATAAGGAATAGGATAAGATAAGATAGGATAAGGTAATGGAATGAAAAATTAGGGACAGGATAGAACGGAATAGAGAATCCAGAAGAGAAGAGAACAGTTTATTGGGCCAAGTGTGATTAGATACACAAGGAATTTCTCTCCAATGGAGAAACTCTCAGCGTACGGGCAAAGCTACAGAACAATGATAATCATCATGATAATACCAAGGTGAGAGGATAGTCCAGGAGATAAGCAGGATAATTCCAGCTTCGGCAAAGGTTTCTTTATCCAGACTCTTTAACTTGTTTGTCTGGCTCCCACTTCTCTGTTTAAATTTGTTGTTTGCCTATTGCCGTGTGGATGCTTCTTCAGAATGGGGCTATGTGCTGTGGCATTTTTATTCAAAACGCCGCCTTGTTATTAACTGTATTAATGAATTATTTATTTAGAGTCAATTTGCTGTAACGGTTAAGGAAACAGAAGACTCTGAGTTCTTGTCTTCTCTAAGTTGCTTCTCTCCTTGATTAACAGAATAACAGAGTTGGGTGGGACCTTGGAGGCCTTCTATTTGTATTTGTATTTGTATTTATTGAGTATTTGTATGCCGCCCTTTTCCCTGAGGGGACTCAGGGCGGCTCACAACAATCAGGGGAAGGGAGTGCAAGACAAGACTTAAAAAGAAAAAAAAAAAAAAAAAAAATCGTGAATAAAAGAAAATTATCCATAAAACACAACATTCACTCAACATTCGGGCGGGGTGAGAGTAATCCTATCCCCAGGCCTGACGGGATAGCCAGATCTTGAGGGCTGTGCGGAAGGCCTGGACTGTGGCGAGGGTACGGATCTCCACGGGGAGGTTGTTCCATAATGTCGGAGCTGCAACTGAGAAGGCTCTCCTCCGCGTAGTCGCCAGTCGGCACTGACTGGCGGATGGAATACGGAGGAGGCCTACTCTGTGCGATCTGATGGGACGCAGGGAGGTAATTGGCAGAAGGCGGTCTCTCAAATAGTCAGATCCACTACCATGGAGCGCTTTATAGGTGGTAAGTAAAACCTTGAAGTGCACCCGACGATCAACAGGTAGCCAGCGCAGCTCACGGAGGATTGGTGTTATATGGGCGAACCGTGGTGCGCCCATGATCACTCGCGCGGCCGCGTTCTGAACTAGCTGAAGTCGCCGGATGCTCTTCAAGGGCAGCCCCATGTAGAGCACATTGCAGTATTCCAGCCTAGAGATCACAAGGGCTCGAGTGACTGTTGTGAGAGCCTCCCGGTCTAGGTAGGGCCGCAACTGGCGCACCAGGCGAACCTGGGCAAATGCCCCCCTGGTCACAGCCGACAAGTGATGGTCAAAACTCAGCTGTGGATCCAGGAGGACTCCCAAGTTGCGGACCCTGTCTGAGGGGTATAAATTTTGCCCCCCCAGCCTGATTGGTGGCACGTTGACCAAATTTTTGGGAGGAAAACACAACAGCCACTCGGTCTTTTCCGGGTTGAGTACCAGTTTGTTAGCTCTCATCCAGTCTTTAACAGCCTCAAGGCCCCGGTTCATCACGTCCACCGCTTCATTGAGTTGGCACGGGGCGGACAGATACAACTGCGTATCGTCCGCATATTGATGGTACTTAATCCCGTGCCTCCGAATGATCTCGCCCAGCGGTTTCATGTATATGTTAAATAGCAGGGGGGACAGAACCGAGCCCTGCGGCACCCCATAGGTTAGGGGCCTCGGGGACGATCTCTCCCTCCCCACCAACACCGACTGCGACCTGTCCGAGAGGTAGGAGGAGAACCACTGTAAAACAGTGCCGCCCACCCCCACCTCCCGCAGTCGTCGCAGAAGGATACCATGGTCGATGGTATCGAAAGCCGCTGAGAGGTCGAGGAGAACCAGGATGGACGCATAGCCTCCATCTCTGGCTCTCCAGAGATCATCGGTCAATGCGACCAAAGCGGTTTCAGTGCTGTAACCGGGCCTGAAGCCAGACTGGAAGGGGTCAAGGTAGTTAGCTTCCTCCAAGGTACGCTGTAGCTGTAAGGCCACCACCTTCTCCACAACCTTCCCCAGAAAGGGGAGGTTGGAGACTGGACGATAGTTGTTAAGAACTGCTGGATCCAAAGACGGTTTCTTCAGGAGGGGCCTCACCACCGCCGCCTTAAGCGCGGTGGGGAGGTGTCCCTCCCGAAGAGAGGCGGTAACAACCGCCTGGATCCAGCCTCGTGTCACCTCTCTGCTGTTGGCAGTCAGCCAAGAGGGACACGGGTCCAGTATGCAGGTGGAGGAACTCACAGCTCGCATAGCCTTGTCCACATCCCCAGAGGCAACATCCTGAAACTCAACCCAGAGATGGTCTACCAAGTTATTCCCCTGTGTCCCGGCTGGATCTGCAGGGGTGGAGTCCAGTTCCAACCCCTTCCCCAAGGCAGGAGACCTTGTATCTAGCCCTAACCCTTGTATCTGTCCAGACACCACCCCGAAGGTCGGGGTAGCTGGTGAAGTATTTTAAGGGAGATTCGGGTTAATGTCAGGGTTAGCATCCAAAAGTAAATCAGAGTCCTCCTTCCTCCACCTCCTCTGCCTCTCTGCAAACCCCTCTCCCTTTCTCACTGATGATGTTACCTAGTGTGGTAGTGAAACCTCCTCAAGAAAACAACCAAGCGCAGAGAGCACCAATGACCCCACAGTTCAACCCTGAGCTAAAGTTCTCTTCTGCCATCGTCTTGAAGTGACTCCTCTTGAGGTGTGGTGGTCTGTTTTTCATTTGACTTTCTTAATTGTTCCTGGCCCAGATTTGCTGAAGAAATAATTCCCTCCCCACTGTCAAACCACTTGCTAAGGCTGCATTATCATTACTATTAGTGTCAGGGTCCCAAATAGCATCCAAAATTAAATCAGAGTCCGAGGCAAAGGGTTCCTCAAAGTTCCAATTGATGAAGAGAGCCATGTTGGCACATCTGGGAAAACCCCAATCGGAAAGCTTCCCGGTTTTCCCCACCCAGGTGAAAGTTCAAGATCTTTCCTCCCCCACCCACCAGTCCATGCTGTGATCCAATCTCCCACCCCCATACTGGCAGTTCCACCCATCCAGTTCTGGTCAGGAGCAGAGGTGCAAAGACAAAGGATAATGACCTTGGCTTTCTAGAAAGAATGTTGTTATGGCTACGTATCATCTAACTCTGTACAATCCCCCCTCTCATTTTCCCACCATAGAAAATGCATAGCAGAATAATAGAAAGTGTGGCAGGCCAAAGACCCGAAATAAAAGATAGCAATAGCAATAGCAGTTAGACTTATATACCGCTTCATAGGGCTTTCAGCCCCCTCTAAGCGGTTTACAGTGTCAGCATATTTCCCCCAACAACAATCCGGGTCCTCATTTTACCCACCTTGGAAGGATGGAAGGCTGAGTCAACCTTGAGCCAGTGAGATTTGAACCGCCGAACGGCAGAACTGCAGGCAGCTGAAGTAGCCTGCAGTGCTGCATTTAACCACTGTGCCACCTTGGCTTCAAGGCCGCAGACCTCACATTAAGAATGAAAGCTCTCTTAGCTAGGGGTGGGCTTCAAAAATTTCAGCAACGGGTTCTCTGTTCGGTTGCTGGGTGGGCGTGGGCATGGCCTAGTTGGCCTCCTGCACCACAGTGGGGCATTTTCACCTTCCCCAGGCTCTGGCGGCTTTCCTCAACCCTCTGGGAGGGCGAAAACTACCTCCCCCTGGCTCCGGAGGCCTTCCGGGAGGCCTGTTTTCCCCCCTCTCCGAGCATCTGCTTATCTCGCATTCAAAACAGGCCACATGGAAACTCCTGGGAGGGGCGTGGTGGGAATGCAAGGGTGGAGCGTGATGGGTGGGATCAGCCAGGGTGGAATTTGGAGGTTCTCCAAACCAGCCATAATGTTAGCTACAGGTTCTCCCGAACCCGGACACACCTGTAGCAGTCCACCCCTGCTTTTAGCTCACAGAGGGGTCGTTTGTATCCTCTTAGAGAGTCATTGAGGCCACTTGAAGGTTTATCTGTGTCCTCAGGGTCACCGGAGTGGTGCAAAGGGTTGTGAAGCCTCACCGACATGATCAATACGATGATAACGACCTCATCTACCTCCAGTCCTTTCAGCTGTTCCAAAGAGGCTCCACATCCATTTGCACCACTCAGGTGACCCTAAGAACACAGGTAAATCTCCAAGTGGCCTCAACGACCCTCCAAAAAGGATGCAAATGACCAGCTGTCTGCAAGGAGCATCAATCCTTCCCTTCCCCACCATCCAAATCAGAGCGGAAGAAGCTTCTGGGATGAGAAGCAAAACGTCTTCAAGGAAAAACCAGTTGCCTCTTGAAAAAAGGAAAGCCCCTTTGGGGCAGAAGCTCCAAAGAGCCCCTTCAGTCAGCAGATGCCATCCAAACAGGCATAAATGCCAATTCTCCCTTCTCTGCGGAGATGCCAGTCGTGAATCTTTGATGCCTTTTTACGTCTTCGCTCATTATGGCAAAGTAACGTGCCAAATGGGCATCTCCGGTTATTCCATTATCTTCCATTTGTTCCCTGGCAGATGATCCAAAAAAAACCCAAAACCATTGCAATTTTTTTTTCTCCCCGGAAGTATTATGGGATATGTAACGAGCGGATGCATATTGAGGAGACAGAGGAGGGAGCTTCATCGTTCATTAATTATAAAAATTATGACACGGGGCCTGAAGGACTCATTACATGAAAGTCAACAAATATGCTAGAGAGCTGCACAATAGTACATCTATTAGTTGCCAAGAAATATAAGTAGATCGATTAGATAGAGAGATTAGATAGATATATGATAGATATAGATAGATAGATAGATAGATAGATAGATAGATAGATAGACAGACAGACAGACAGACAGACAGACAGACAGACAGACAGACAGACAGACACATAGGTACATACATACATAGAGAGGATGGATGGATGGATGGATGGATGATAGATAGATATAGGGCGGGCAAGGATAGCTGATGCGCAAAATATACATTGCAACGCTTATTGCAAAGCCTCTCAGCTATCAAACGACAACCCGGCCTTCACGCGGTGCCCCCCGTTCCCACCAATCGGGCTCTGTCGACCCTTGGGACTGGCGCCCCCTTGGGTATATCCAGCCGAAACAGCTTCCATGGATCGCCGTATCCATTCCAATCAGCCCTTTTTAGGGCTAAACAATATCGGTTGCCTCAATGTGCAAACAACCCTAGCACAGGACCGAAAACAGTGGCATCAAATTTCCATGGAAGTCGCCTATACCCACGATGGGTGAAGAGGCGTCAAGTACAAGTACAAAAAGATAGATAGATAGATAGATAGATAGATAGATAGATAGATAGATAGATAGATAGATAGATAGATGAAAGATAGGCAGACAGAGATACTGATAGATAGAGAGAGAGAGATACATAGATATAGATAGATAGATAGATAGATAGATAGATAGATAGATAGATAGGTAGATGATAGATAGATAGATAGATAGATAGATAGATAGATAGATAGATAGATAGATAGATATGTAGGTACATACATACATACATACATACATGGTTGGTTGGTTGGTTGGTTGGTTGGTTGGTTGGTTGGTTGGTTGGTTGGTTGGTTGGTTGGTTGGATGGATGGATGGATGGATGGATGGATGGATGGATGGATGATAGATGAAAGATAGATAGGCAGACAGAGAGATACTGATAGAGAGAGAGAGAGAGAGAGAGATGTAGGTACATACATACATACATACATAGAGAGGTTGGATGGATGGATGGATGGATAGTTAGATGATAGATAGATGAAACATAGATAGATAGGCAGACAGAGAAAGATACTGATAGAGACAGAGAGAAAGATACATAGATATAGATTCTCGTTTTCCCATAGAAGCGGCCTGAACTCATAGAATCATAGGGTTGGAGGTCTTCTAGTCCAGTGATGGCCCGTGAAAATTTTTTGGTGGTCCGCAGAAAAATCTTTGCATTTTTGCATTTTCTATATTGCACTAAATCAGGGATCCTCAAGATACGGCCCCTGGGCCAGATACAGCCTGCCAAAGCAATGAATCCTACTCGCTGACAGGATGGGGTCCTTCAGGCACTTAGCTTGACTACCTGTTTAGTAGCCCCAGACCCTCCCTTCCTCCCTGGGAGTCCAGGCGCTTCAGTGAACGGCACACGAAACTTCCGCCGGGCTCCTCAACACGCGAGAGTTTGCAGGGGGCTGATCTAGCGTCTGGGCTGGCTACAACACAACGTTCGTTCAGGAGAAGCAGCAACGGATGGAAACTAATCAAGGAGAGAAGCAACCTTGAATTAACATTCCTAACAGTGAGGGCAATTAACCAGTGGAACAGCTTGCCACCAGAAGTTGCAAATGCTTCGACACTGGAGGGTTTTTTTCCCCCCAAAGGAGACTGAATACGTAGGGCGTGTCAAATTTTTCAACTCTCAAATTTCCAATCGTGGTGCTTAAGACGTTGTGACCTGCCTTGGGGATCGCAAAGATATTTTGGCTACTTTAATATAATTTTAGATGGGCTTGGTAAGGTAACGGCATAAATATCATCACTTTTTAAAGGTTTTGTTTGTTTCGTAAGCTGCGCAACTCAACTGCGCACAGGATCTCCTGCTTGAGCAGGGGGTTGGACTAGAAGACCTCCAAGGTCCCTTCCAGCTCTATTCTGCTTCATTGGTTAGTTGGTTAGTTGGTTGGTTGGTTGGTTGATTCATTGATTGATGGCTTCTCTTCATTAGGCTAAACATACCTCACCTGTTTTCCCCGGAAATAAGCCCTATCATGATTTTTCCAGGATTCTTATAATCTAAGCCCTACCCCAAAAATAAGCCCCAGTTAAGATTGTCAGCCAGATGGACGCATTTAGTACCACATTTCCCCCAAAGTTAGACCTAACCAGAAAATAAACCCTGGTGCATCTTTTGGAGCAAAGAATAATATAAGACCCAGTCTTATTTTCGGAGGAAACACGGTATTGTGTTTACCCCAAAATAAGACAGGGTCTTATTTTCTTTTGACCCCCGAAATAAGCACTTGGCCTTATTTTCGGGGAGGTCTTATTATTTTTGAGGTGCAGGAGGAGACGAGCATGATCACCTCATGACTGCTGTTGTGTTGCAATATTTTTGGGGAGGGCTTATTTTAGTGCATGCGCTCAAAAGCCTGATTGGGCTTATTATCCGGGGAGGTCTTGTTTTCGGAAAAACTGGGGAGTCCCCTTAGCCGGTCATTGTAGGATTCAGCCTCAGTTGCCGTTGATGTCAATTTCAGATGTCAACTCATAAAGTTGCCATGGTGTGGAAATGTGGGGAGCGCATTCCACGCATATTTTCGGTTAGAGTCGGATTTCAGATGACTGCAGCAGGCTTGGGAGGGATGCACCTCATTGGGGAATGTGATTTCTGACACAGACTGAGGGGAGGGAAGGAACAGGACTAAAGTTCGGCTACAATTCGAATGAGGCTCAGATTGGAGTACAATAAGGCCTTGCCGAAATGGCGCTCCTAATAAATGACTGGTTTTCTTTTGAAACTTGGCTCGAGACTCACGAATCAATTAGGGCATCTTTCGGAAACCCGACATCAGGCTTCTGTCCCGAAGACACCCAGATCATCTGCTGATGGTTCCTGTCCTCCTTCAGCACCATCCCTTCCTTCCTTCCTTCTCCTTCTGTGGGCCAACTCTTTCTGTTCATCTTCAAGCGGGCGGCATGTGTGCGTGCGCGTGTGTTTGCGTGCGCTGCCTAGCATCAGCTTGACAAGTCCCTGCCATCTCTGCATTTCCCAGAGAGGAAATTATTGTCGTCGGTGTTGGTTGTCTGGCAGGATGGATTCCGCGACGGTGATGCATCGAGCCCATAAACCGAAGGGGGAAGCAGATCCAAAGACTTCTCCTTCCTGGCTGAAGGGTGGAGTGAGTTACACACACACACACATACACACACACGCCTCTTAGAAAGGCTCTGTCAGATTGCTGGAAGAGTTTGAGGTTGGCCCACGAGGGAGGCGGAGGAAAAACAGTTCGGAACAATGATTTTTATTTCCAAGAAAGAATAAACCGAGGTGATGAAAAGCCTTGTGCAACGCACCAGAAACCCATCGGATGTATTCCCAGATGAGTGTCACAGACTTTTACTTCCCCACACGTACCTACGCGGTAGAGAGAAACACATGTTTTCAATGAAGACGTGTCTTTATAGGGCCGGGGGGGGGGGGGGGTTTGAAGATGAACTGTTAAAATAGTCATTGCGAGGGAGAGAGCCCCCCCCCCAAGGAATCTTTTTATATATACCAACAAAAACAAATCAACACACATAAAAAGCTTCCCTCATTTTCGTCAAGCATGTCGTTTGGTTACAAACTTTTGTGCATCAGTTTTTACAATTAAAAATGAGATCACTGGTTATCCATCAGACATAACTAAGTACATCTTCGTTATCATTGAGCGTTATGTGTTCAGCTTGCCGCTAATATTTAATCATCCATAGAATATACAATACTTATAGCGTGGCATATTCAACTCCAGAAATAGTTTTCCATTGTTAATCCAAGTAGTTATCGAACGTTTCAATTCATATGTGTATCAATTATTCATTACATTATCATTAGTCCATTTAATATATGAAAATCTTTCCAGTATAACATGGTCAATACTTAACAATTATACATAGGGTTCAAATCATCCCATTCTTAGGAATCTGAGTTAGCTGTTCATGGACCAGACAGATGTGTGGTCTCTTCCAGGAGTGCAGCTGTTGCATTCCCACAATAAGATTAAGATTAAGATTTAGTTTATTTGTATGCCGCCCTTCTCCGGGAGGGACTCAGGGCGGCGAACAACTCAAAAGGGGAAAAGGGGATACAAACACAATACACGTAATTAAAATACACAAGAGTCATACAGCCATACAAGTCGAGAGGGGAGGGGAACTCATCAACCCCAGGCCTCCCGGCACAGCCAGGTTTTGACGGCTTTCCGGAAGGCCTGGAGAGAGGTGAGGGTCCGAATCTCCGTGGGGAGTTCATTCCAAAGGGCCGGAGCTGCCACAGAGAAGGCCCTCCCTCGGGTAATAGCCAGGTGGCATTGGCTGGTAGACGGAACCCGGAGGAGGCCAACCCTGTGTGATCTAACGGGTCTGTGGGAGGTAATTGGCAGCAGGCGGTCTCTCAAGTACCCAGGTCCAATACCATGAAGGGCTTTATAAGTGACGACTAGCACTTTGAAGCGTATCCGGAGACCGATCGGTAACCAGTGCAGCTCGCGGAGGATAGGTGTAACGTGGGTGTACCGAGGTGCACCCACAATCGCTCGCGCGGCTGCGTTCTGGACGAGTTGAAGTCTCACAATCCTTTCCAAGGCTACCTCAGTTTTCCAACAGGTAGTAGGGAAGGCTGGGACACACATTAGTGATAGACCCAAAGGTACTTTTTCAGGAGGCAACTCGACTTTCCTGTTTTTTTTTCCTTTTGAAGAGGTTTCGCTTCTCATCCAAGAAGCTTCTTCCGCTCTGATTTGGATGGTGGGGAAGGGAAGGATTGATGCTCCTTGCAGACAGCTGGTCATTTGTATCCTTTGAGAGGGTCCTTGAGGCCACTTGGAGGTTTGTCTGTGTCCTCGGGGTCACCTGAGTGGTGCAAATGGTTCTTGTAGTCTGCAATTTTCATCCCGGATTTGTTCAACTACCTTTGAAGAGGTATGGGAGTAGGAATGAATTTCCAGAGGAAAAATTGCAGATTACATTTGCACCACTTGGGTGGCCCCGAGGACACAAATAAACTTCCAAGTGGCCTCAGCGACTCTCTAAAAAGGATGCAAATGACCAGCTGCCTGCAAGGAGTTTCAATCCTTCCCTTCCCCACCATCCAGTCAAGAGTTGAAGAAGCTTCTAGGATGAGAAGTGAAATGTCTTCTAAAGAAGAACAAAAAACGAAGCCCAGTTGCCTCCTGGGACAGCCACGATCTGGATGACCAAGAATCTCTACACACTTTAGTGATAAATTATGTAGACATATCTGCAGTTGATTGAACTGTAACAGAATAACCAAATTGGAAGGGACCTTGGAGGTCTTCTAGTCGGACCCCCCCAGTCAAGCAGGAGACACTATTCCATTTCAGACAAATGGTTTTCCAGTCTCTTCTTAGAAAACCCTCCAGTGATGGAGCTCCCAAAACCTCTGGAGCCAAAATCACTGTCAATCAGTTGTTCTCTATCTTGGACATCTTAAGCCTGCTGTGTGTGTCATATAATATCTGT
>NW_022473885.1:0-14482 GCF_009769535.1 Thamnophis elegans | reverse complement strand
TCACTTTAAGTCAACAAAGTTGTTTTCTTAAGCAGGGAACACATAGTGCCCTCAATGTTCCTCCACCGTTGGTAATTTCCTTATCTTCTTCCCAGCTGCTGACTGCAGATGATCATAGGAGCATTGAGTTCAAAGAGTTTAATCCCCTCCTTAGTTCAGGTGTCCAAATTAAAAGGTTTATGAGAGGTTCAACTCTACTTGAACACATCTAAGCATTTCTGTGGGTAATTTTCCACCATGGCTAGTTTACTTACCCGCTCTGCTGAGGCTCATCACGGTACGCTTGAGTTGACAAGGGTAATTATCAAATGTAGGTCAAGCAGTACAAGGAGTTGCCTCCCAGCTGCTTAGCCGGTAGCTACACTCACAGGGATGTTTCACTGACTGACATGACAGCCTAGAGCCACAATTGGCAATGGAATCTTGGTCTTTGAACGAAGTGGTTGTTAAATGAGTGTGTTAAAGCTGTGCGAATGCTTCGCTCAACGACTGCAATGCCAGCAATCCCAATTGGAATCGTTAAGCCATGTCTCAGCTCAATAGGTGGACGGAATGGAAGGATTACCAACGGAGTTCAGCTTCCCTGGAGTGGGTGGTGGAGAATGGAAGTATTTATACTCCTTGCAGACAGCTGGTCATTGTTTTAGCAGGTCATTAAGGTCATCTGGAGGTTTATCTGTGTCTTCAAAGTCACCTGAGTGGTGCAAATGGGTGGTGGAGCCTTCTTGGAACTTTTGAAAGGACTGTGTTGTGCATTGGGGATAGATGATGTCATATATCTCTCCCTCCGTTGGGAGAGGGCTGTTCATTGTTGACATAGATGGCCTCTTCGACTCCTCTTTCAAACCAGTGGACCTCTCTGTCCAAAATGTGGACACACAGTAGAGTGTTTTTCCCTTTGCAGATGGGGTGGAAGATTATGGCTCAAAACTGCTAACCAAAATGTTGAGATAGATCTTATTATGGTTGGGTTGCAGGAATGAAGCTCAGATCTTCGGGATCTGAACTCTGTTTCTCCACCGCATCTGAGTTTGGTTCTCTTCTGTATGCAGACGGGAATTGCTCCGGGTGGCTAAAGGAATGGAGCTCAAATATCTGAGTAGGGTTTCTGCACCGCAACAAATGTATTCAGTTCCTCTTGAGAGGCAGCTTTTTCAACCAGTCCATAGAGATGAGAGGAGTCCTCTGGCAAGTTGAAGCAGCTTTCAACCTTTCCTGCTGGCTTCCCCATTGACTTTCTGGGAAAGCCAATGGAGAAGACTGCAAATGGTGATCCCATGATTGCAGGGCACATGGCAACTGCCCATAGGCGTGAGTGGGTTGCCAAGGACCTACATTGCAATCATGTGACCATGGGGTGAGTGGCATAACATTTTATAACAGCCAAAAGAGCTTCACGAGCTGTAAAAACACCCCTTCCAAGGCCATCATACCTTTGAATGGTCATTAAATGATCAGTTAGAAGTCAAGGACTATCAGTCATGTCATCTGAGTTTCACTGTCGCTGAGACATTTTAGGATCTATCTCAGTTCCAAGAGTCTCATTAAAAGGCATGATGTCTTAACATCAACCATCCAGCTCAGTCATGAATGGGATAGTGGGATGCAGCTAGGACACTTCAGTTGTAAACCAGCGCGGTTTTGTCAGCAAAAAAATATTGCTATATTAATATATAAAATGCACCCAGATTTTCAGCCTCTTTTTTGAGGGAAAAAGATGCGTCTTATACTCTGAAACATACGGTAATTTTTCAATGGGAATTTCCACTAAGATATTTTGCATGATTGAGCTATAGGAATTATTTCTTAATGTGTAGCTTTGCACTCCCATTAGTATATTCTATGCAGATGTAGTTTCTATGGATCTGTTCCCATTTTTGTCCTTTGTAGCCTTATTACCATGAATGAGTCATACCTTGGCAATGGTGAAATCTCCACTCTGTCCTTATATATTAACTTTCCTCTGTTCTTTGAGCCATAAATCACTCAACAATTTTTCAGATATTCCTTACTGGTTCCTGTTCTGTGATCTTCTTTTATTTGTTTATAAATGTACCTTCACCCTTGGAACAAAAATAGTCAAGATGACTTATGAAATACTGAGTTAAAAAGAAAAGAAGGGAAAAAAGGTAAGAATAAAAAGGAAGGAAGGAAGGAAAGAAAGAAAGAAAGAAAGAAAGAAGGAGAAGGAAGAGGGGGAGAAAGAAAGAGGAGAAAGAAAGAAAGGAGAAATAAATAAATAAAGAAAGAAAGAAAGAAAGAAAGAAAGAAAGAAGAGAAAAAAGGGAGAGGATGAGAAAGAAAGAAGAGCGAGAAAGAAAGAAAGAAAGAAGGAGGAGGAGGGAGAGGGGGAGAAAGAAAGAGGAGAAAGAAAGAAAGAAAGAAAGAAAAGAAAGAAAGAAGAGAAAGAAGGGAGAGGATGAGAAAGAAAGAAAGAAGAGCGAGAAAGAAAGAAAGAGGAGGAAGAGGGCGAGAAAGAAGATGTTGGATAGCCATTTGTCTGAAATGGTACAGGGTTTCCTGCCTAGGCAGGGGGTTGGACGAGAAGACCTCTAAGGTACCTTCCAACTCTGCTATTGTAAAGAAAGAAAGAAAGAAAGAAGAGAAAGAAAGAAAGAAAGAAAGAGAAAAAAGAGAGAGAGGATGAGAAAGAAAGGAGAGAGAAAGAAAGAAAGAAAAGAAAGAAAGAAGGGAAAGGAGGAGAAAGAAAGAAGAGAGAGAAAGAAGAGAAAGAAAGAGAGAAAGAAAGAAAGAAAGAAAGAAAGAAAGAGGGAGAGGATGAGAAAGAAAGAAGAGAGAAAGAAAGAAAGAAAGAAGGCAAGAAGGAGAGGATGAGAAAGGAAGACGAGAGAAAAAGAGAAAGGAAGAAAGAAAAAAGGGAGAGGGTGAGAAAGAAAGAAGAGAAAGAAAGAAAGAAAGAAAGGAGGGGGAGAAAGAAAGAAGAGAAAGGAAGAAAGAAAGAAAGAAAAAAAGAAAGAAAGGAGAGGATGAGAAAAAAAGGAGAGGAGAAAGAAAGAAAGGCAGGCAGATCTTGGATATTCCCCAAATTTTCAAATATGCATTTATATTTATACATTTGTAAAGATAAAGATGGTTTGAAACTTATTGCATTTTATTGTGAACATTTTGGAGTGGTTTTCTTTTTGTTGTTGTTCTGCTTCTAATGCTGTTATTGGATTTGGTTCTTGTTCCTTTTTTTTAAAGGGGCCAAGATGGCTCAGCAATTAAAGATGCTGAGCTGTCAGCTGGAGAGCTGACAGTCTGGGTTTGAGACCCCAGCACCATGCAATGGGGTGAGCACCCGTTCCTTGCTCCAGCTTCTGCCAACCTCGCAGTTTGAAAGCACGCAAATGCGAGCAGATTAATAGGTACCACTTCCGGTAACAGCATTCCATGTGCCTTTGGTGTACAGCCATGCTGGCCACATGACCACAGAAAAAGTATTTGGACAACACTGCCCTGGAGTCGGACATACCTGGACAAGGAAACTTTTGCCTTTATGTTTTTTGCCCACCAGTAAGTTTCGTACACCAATCAATTAGATCCATTTATGTCTCGCACATTTTTCCTGCCAAATGGGCTGGGGTCAGGGGTGGGATTCACACATTTTCACACAACTGCCTGGTTGCTGGGTGGGTGTGGCCATGATGGGTGTGGGCTAGTGGTGGGTTTCAAAAATTGTTCGAACCTACTCTGTGGGTGTGGCCTCCTTTGTGGGGAGTGACTTGCTGCCCATGTGACCGGATGGGAGTGGCTTGCCACCCATGTGACCGGATATGAAGATGCCGACACTTGTCAGAACCACCTTAAAGTACCTCACACCCAGCACTGGCATGCATAAGAATAGGATGTAAACTTGTTTTTTAAAAGGCATCTTTGGTTTGCGTTAAAACAACTTCAACACACAGAATGTTCTGATTGCACCACAAACGCAACAGTCATCCTTACCTTTCACAGAGGCACTGAGTTTTATAAATAGGAGCATGATAGTGTAGAATAATCATATCCAAGGACCAGTGGTGGGTTTCAAAAAAGTTTGGAACCTCTTCTGTAGGTGTGGCCTGCTTTCCGGGTCCACTGGTGGAACCTCTTCTAACCGGTTCGGTAGATTTGACGAACCGGTTCTACCGAATAGGTGCGAACTGGTTAGGAACCCACCTCTGGTGTGGGCTACTCAGCCTCCTGCACCACAGTGGGGGTGGGGAGTTTTCACCCTCCCCAGGCTCCAGAGGCTTTCCTTGAGCCTCCATGAGGGCAAAAATGGCCTCCCCAGGCTCTTGAGGCCCTCTGGAGGCTGGAAATGGGCCTGTTTCTGGACTTCCGGAACTTCTGGGAGGCCCATTTTTCACCCTCTCCAGGCTCTGGAGGCTTTCCTTGAACCTCTGGGAGCGCAAAAACGTCCTCCCCTGGGCTCCGGAGGCCCTCTGGAGGCCAGAAATGGGCCCGTTCATTAACTTCCAAAACTTCTGGGAGGCATGTTTTTTGCCGTTCCAGAGCCTCTGCGCATGCCCTGCACTTACGTCACATCCAAAATGAGCCACATAGAGACTCCTGGGAGGGGTGGGGTGGGCCCCTTCACCAAAATGGCCATGCATAGCCTTTAGGAGCTTTGCAGAGTGCTCCTGGGGTCTGGGGAGGGCAAAAATGAGCGAAAAACGAGCCATTTTTTGCTCAATTTTGCCCCCCCCACCACTCCCCAGGAGTTTGAGTTTGAGTTTATTGGTCTTGTATGCCGCCCACTCCCGAAGGACTCCGGGCGGCTCACAATAAACAAGGGAAGGGGACAAATACACAAAACAACACTTTAAAATACACAACAGTCACAGTTTCCGTGGGGCTGGATATTTCGAGAGCCCCCGGCCTGCTGGAACAGCCAGGACTTAACGGCTCTGCAGAAGGCCGGGAGGCTAGTAAGGGTCTGGATCTCCACGGGGAGGTCGTTCCAGAGGGCTGGAGCTGCGACAGAGAAGGCTCTCCCCCGGGGAGTCGCCAGCCGACATTGGCTGGCAGATGGAATCCGGAGAAGACCTAACCTGTGAGATCTAATCGGTCTATGGGAGGTAATCGGCAGGAGGCGGTCTCTCAGGTACCCAGGTCCGATGCCATGTGGGGCTTTATAGGTAACGACCAGCACCTTGAAGCGGGTCCGGAGACTAATGGGTAGCAAGTGCAGCTCGCAGAGGATAGGTGTGACGTGGGTGTACCTGGGTGCACCCACAATCGCTCGCGCAGCTGCATTCTGGACCAGCTGAAGTCTTCGAACACTCTTCAAGGGCAGCCCCATGTAGACCGCGTTACAGTACAGGAGCATTCTGTAAGCCTCCTAAAGGTTATGCATGCCCTTTTTTGACAAAAAGGATTTGTTTTCATGAAAAACGGGCCATTTTCTGCTCGTTTTTGGGCCCCCACCTCCCAGGAGCACTCTACAAGCCTCCTAAAGGCTATGCTGCCCCTTTTTTTGAAGAAAAATGGGCCGTTTTTGGGAGGTCTGCAGAGTGCAAAAACTTTTTTAAAAATTTGCCCCTTCAAAACCTTGGTGCGTCTTATACTCCGGTACATCTTATACTCTGAAAAATACAGTAAGTAAGAAAAAAAGGTTTTGCCTTCTCTCAACCGCCAGCAGCACTCCACAGGCTTCAGGAGGGCTGGGGCAAGGCAAAAACTCCCCCATTTTTGCCTTGCCCCACCCCTGCTTAAGCCTGCAGGGTGCTTCTGGGGGTTGAAGGAAGGCAAAAAAGCCTCAGTTTTTGCAAAAAATGGCCCATTTTTCGCAAAAATGGGATGCGGGGGCTGAACTTCGGGAGGCCAAAAATGGCTGTATTCGGTGTATAAGACGCACCAACATTTCCTTGCTCTTTTAGAGGGAGAAAAGGTGCGTCTCATACTCAAAAAATATGGTAGTTAAGGTTTTGAAAGAGGCTAGGTGTCAGCCTCTGTTTCGCTGCTTGCTTTTCGGCTGCCATTGAAACAGGGAGGGAGGGCATGGTATTTGGGTGAGGGAAATAATCTGTACAGGAGGACTGCTAATTGGGAGTTGTTCTGCTGCCAATTACCTCCCAAAGACCCATTAGATCACACAGATTAGGCCTCCTCCGGGTTCCGTCTACTAGCCAATGCCATCTGGCTACTACCCGGGGGAGGGCCTTCTCTGTGGCGGCCCCGGCCCTTTGGAACGAGCTCCCCACAGAGATTCGGACCCTCACCTCTCTCCAGGCCTTACGAAAAGCCGTTAAAACCTGGCTGTGTCGGCAGGCCTGGGGTCGATGAGTTCCCTTCCCCTCTCGAATCGTGTGGCTGTTGGTTGTTTTAAATTCCCTGTACTTTTTGTTGTAGTTTTTGTGTTTCCCTTCCCCTCCTTTGGGTTTGTGTGCCGCCCTGAGTCCCGCCGGGAATAGGGCGGCATATAAATAAAATGAACCTTGAACCTTGAACGTTCTCACCATCGTCTGCGCATGTGGCAAGGTGGGAAGTTTCCCGCCAAGGCCAACTGTCCGGCATACCAACCTGATGATGATTATTGAAGAGTTTCCCATCTGACAGCTGTGGAGATATTGAATTGGACTATGGACTGGGGTTACCAAGGGGAGGCGAATGGGTCATGTATTGATATCTAATGCTTTCGCGCGCTTTTGCTCAGATCCAGCTTTGCTTAGCTTCTATTTGCTTATAATCAGTAAAAGTACTCTTCATTCTGCAAAATGGAGTTGAGTGGTTTCTTTCTTGGTTATTAAGTGAAGCAGCATTTGACACTAAGTTTATGTAAGGAGCAGCAGAAATGACCTTGGGAACAGGAGGAAGATCTGTAACTAAGGCAGCAGTCAGATAAAAGGAATTTGAGTACAGGGACGAAATATCATTTGAGAAACCGTCTCAGGGATGAACCTCCCTGATCCTTATGAATAGGGCTTCCCAAACTTGGCAACTTTAAGACTTGCAAGCTTCAACTCCCAGAATTCCCCATGGCTGGCTCAGGAATCCTGGGAGTTGAAGTCCACCCGTCTTAAAGCTTGTGCCATTCACTGCCCTCCTCCTTCTATCTGCATGAGCAGGGCTCTCCAAACCTGGCGCCTTTAAGACTTGTGGGACTTCCAATCCCAGAATTCTTCATGGCTGGCTGAGGAAACCTGGGAGTTGAAGTCCACAACTCTTAAAGTTTCCAAGCTTGGAGCCACACCCCCCTACTCATGGAGGGGTGGGGGCAGTGCATTCAGATTTGCAAGACTGATCTTCACCTTCCAGCTAGAGAGACCAGGATGCCTGAGCTGAATAAATGCCAATGCCACCTGATTATAAGTTTACAGGAACAGAATCACTGTGTATCGTCATTTATCGGCTGTGACCAGGGGGGCATTTGCCCAGGTTCGCCTGGTGCGCCAGTTGCGACCCTACCTGAACCGGGAGGCCCTCACAACAGTCACTCGAGCCCTTGTGATCTCTAGGCTGGAATACTGCAATGTGCTCTACATGGGGCTGCCCTTGAAGAGCATCGGCGACTTCAGCTAGTCCAGAATGCGGCCACGCGAGTGATCGTGGGCGCACCGCGGTTCGCCCACATAACACCTATCCTCCGCGAGCTGCGCTGGCTACCTGTTGATCTCCGGGTGCGCTTCAAGGTGCTACTTACCATCCATAAAGCCCTCCATGGTAGTGGATCTGAGTACTTGAGAGACCGCCTCCTGCCGATTACCTCCCTTCGACCTATTAGATCGCACAGATTAGGCCTCCTCCGAGTTCCATCCGCCAGTCAGTGCCGACTGGCGACTACGCGGAGGAGAGCCTTCTCAGTAGCAGCTCCGACCCTTTGGAACGATCTCCCCGTGGAGATTCGCACCCTCACCACCGTCCAGACCTTCCGCACAGCCCTTAAGATCTGGCTATCCCGTCAGGCCTGGGGATAAGATTCTAATTCGCCCCCACCCGAATGTTGAATGAAAGTTGTGTTTTATTGCTTTACTTTTTTCTTATTCACGTATTGTCTTATGTTTTGTCTTGCACTCCCCCTCCCATGAATTGTGAGCTGCCCTGAGTCCCCTCAGGGAAAAGGGCGGCCTATAAATCACAAATAAAATCTAAATCTAAAATCTAAATCTAGTCGACTTCCTTGATATCCCTGACTCCCCATTTTTCACCCCACTTGCCTCTTCTGCTATCCCCAGAGCACCGAGGAGTGGGAAGGCTTTGTTGTTGTGTAGGGGATATCCTGTGCTGGAGAGTTTGGGGGGAAAACCAGGTGTCGTTCGTCCATTTTAAGGGGCACCTGTCTTTCCCCACAATGAGGCCAACCTGATAAAATATGCATTGTGATATCATCGTGCAAGCTCCGCCTTTTGAATTTGCATTGTGAGATAGCCCACGCGATGTTGCAGGTCGAGTTTGCATTGGTCATTAACCTATGCTCACCTCCTGAGTACACTCCCAAACAGGCCCATCCCCCCCCCCATTCTGGACATCTGGAGATCCCCATACCATCATTAACCAGCCCCCAGCAGTCTCTAAGAAGGTGAAGTATGGCTCCCTTGTGCAACTACCCATCCCTGTCCTGAAACCTCCTGGAAGAAGAACAGGAGAAAAATTGGTTTTGTGGGTTTCATTAAAAAAAAAGTCTTAGCTACTACTCATATTTCTTAATATCTCTTAAAATTCTTAAGAGGTGATGATTTTTTTAAAGGTTTCTAAAATCCCAAGCATTAGAGCGATGGTAGTGCTGTGGTTAGAATGTGGTATTGAAGGCTGACTCTGCCCACTGCCCGGAGTTCGATCCTGACCGGCTCTAGGTTGGCTCAGCCTTCCAACTCAGTGGTGAGTTCCTACCAGTTCGGACCGTTTTAGCCGAACTGGTAGTGCCTTGGAGTCCTGGGCCGCTGGAACTGGCAGCGACCCAGGCCTGCCACACCCCCGGACGAGTTCTCCAGTTGGCACCGTAGGCTCCGCCATCTTGTTTTTTGTTCTGCGCAGGCACAGAACAATTTTAATCGCACTGTGCACATGCGTGCATCGCGCATCAAGCACACACACGGCATATACAAGAGAGAAAACAGTACTACTGTGTTTTCCCCAAAAATAAGACAGGGTCTTATTTTCTTTTGACCCCGTCCCCTGAAATAAGCACTTGACCTTATTTTCAGGGAGGTCTTATTATTTTTGAGGTGCAGGAGGCAGCGAGCATGGTCACCTCATGCCTGCAGCTCTCTTGCAATATTTTCGGGGAGGGCTTACTGTATTTTTAAGAGGATACGACGCACCTTTTTCCCTCAAAAAAGAGGGTGAAAATCTGGATTGTCTTATACACTGAATACAGCATTTTTGACCTCCTGAAACCCTGCCCCCTTTGCAAAAATGGCCCTGCACAGCCTTTAGGAGGCTTCCAGAGTGCTCCTGGGGGCTGGGGAGGGCAAAAATGAGTGAAAAACAGGCTGTTTTTTGCTCCCCCCCCAAGCCCACAGGAGCACTCTATAAGCCTCCTAACAGATATGCATGCCCTTTTTTTTACAAAAAACGGGCCCGTTTTTGCGAAAAACAGGCTGT
This sequence comes from Thamnophis elegans, assembly GCF_009769535.1. Classification (NCBI taxonomy): domain Eukaryota; kingdom Metazoa; phylum Chordata; class Lepidosauria; order Squamata; family Natricidae; genus Thamnophis; species Thamnophis elegans. The sequence continues at coordinate 4,957 of NW_022473885.1, read as the reverse complement.
TTTTTGCTCGTTTCCCCCCCAATCCCTCTCCCTAGCCACCAGAAGCACTCTACAAGCCTCCTAAAGGCTATGCATGCCCTTTTTTTGACAAAAAACGGGCCGTTTTTGGGAGGTCTGCGGAGTGCAAAAACTTTTTTTTTAAATTTAACCTCTTCAAAATCTTGGCATGTCTTATACTCTGGTGCGTCTTATACTCTGAAAAATACTTTTCCGTATTTTCGGTGGAGGGCTTATTTCAGCGCATGCACTCGAAAGCCTGATTGGGCTTATTATCCGGGGAGGTCTTATTTTTGAGGAAGCAGGATATTTCCATCCACTTATCAGCCCTTCAGTGATGGAATTTTGCAACCAGACACAGGGTGTTTCTGACACTCACGTGCTACACTGGTTCATTAGGAACTCAGCTCCTGAACTGACACGGCCCTTGCGCTAAGGTCACACTTCGTTAATCAGTTCCCTGCACACCCTGCTTGAGTTACAAGTCTGAGGAATTTTTTTTTTTCCAGTTGTGGATTCTCTGGCCTCCTTATCTCCAGAGGCCAAGCATCGTGTGAACCACATTTCTTGGTTTATTTGTTTTTGCAAGCCCAGCTTATCTGGATAACCTTTATATTGCTTTACAGGTAGAGTCATCCATAAAGATTATCCTCCAAATACTTTTTTTTTTTTAGAAAAGGATTGTCCAAAGTGCATATATATATGTCTTTTCTGATGCTCTCCTTGGTCAGTTTTAACTATCTGGTCTGCAAGGATCTTCTTTTGACTGTCTCTTTGCAGTGGTAGCTGCTGATTCTATTACAAATGTCGTGGAGCGAAGAGAAACTCACGCACACTTTCAACGGCATCAGGTTTACGACAAGATCCTCGCCGGAGCTTTTAAATTCTTTGGTTTCCTTTGATGCTAGAGAGGACGATATTCTGTTGGTTTCCTACCCCAAATCTGGTAAGCGTTCGTGTGGAATTTCGGCTGGAAGAGAATTGGTTATTCAGTTAAACGAATGAGAAAAAGATTGCGTGCAAGAATTCAGTCGGCTGAATTCGTTCAGTATTGTCGTAAGATGGGTGAGAAATTCTGTAGAATAAGAAATGCAACAAATGCAACTAACCAGATTAAAGGCTTGGGAAATGCATTCATGCACACGATAAACTAAGCTATGTTGGTTTAGATATTACTTAGATGGTTGGTTTTCTAAGTGCATAGCCCATCATGTGAATCCAATCCAATTGGTTAGTTTTTGTGACTACTGGATATTGTGTTGTTGTTAGTTGTGTCTGACCCATTGTGACCCCCCCATGGACAACGTTCCTCCAGGCCTTCCTGTCCTCTACCATCCTCTGGAGTCCATTCAAGCTCACGCCGACTGCTTTGGTGACTCCATCCAGCCACCTCCTTCTCTGTTGTCCCCTTCTTCTTTTGCCCTCCATTGTTCCCGGCATGAGGCTCTTCTCCAAGGAGTCCTTCCTTCTCATTAGGTGGCCAAAGGATTTGAGTTTCATCTTCAGGATCTGGCCTTCTAAAGAGCAGTCAGGGTTGATCTCCTTTAGGACTGACCTGTTGGATCGCCTTGCAGTCCAAGGGACTCACAGGAGTCTTCTCCAGCACCAGAGTTCAAAGGCCTCCATTCTTTGGTGCTCAGCCTTTCTTGTGGTCCAACTTTCACAGCCATACATTGCAACTGGGAAAACCATATAGGCACTTTTGATGGCAGGGTGATGTCTCTGCTCTTTAGGATACTGTCTAGATTTGCCATAGCTTTCCTCCCCAGGAGCAAGCCTCTTTTGATTTCTTGGCTGCAGTTCCCATCTGCAGTGATCTTGGAGCCCAGGAAAATAAAATCTGCCACTACCTCCAATTCTTCCCCATCTATTTTCCAGGAATTGAGAGGGCTGGATGCCATGGTCTTAGTTTTCTTAATGTTGAGTTTCAAGCCAACTTTTGCAGCTCTCCTTCTTCACCTTGATATCGAATATTGTCCAAAACAGAAAAAAATAGGTTTATTTGTGGTTTTGCAGTCAAGAACTTGGAGCCTTCTTCGAACGTTCCAGAAAATGGAAGTAAACATTTGGTGCTGGCAAAAATGTTAGAAATAGTGGTCATGTGATCACCAGGAAATGTAAATGGCTCTAAGTTTGGGTCGGTTCCTAAGCACCCGAAACGTAGATGTTAGGCTCAGAAGATCAGATCCACACCTGAAGGTCCAATTAAATTGGTTTATTGCTAATCATAGCAATAGCAATAGCAATAGCAGTTAGACTTATAAACCGCTTCATAGGGCTTTCAGCCCTCTCTAAGCGGTTTACAGAGTCAGCATATCGCCCCCACAGTCTGGGTCCTCATTTCACCCACCTCAGAAGGATGGAAGGCTGAGTCAACCTTGAGCCGGTGAGATTAGAACTGCTGAACTGCAGATAACAGTCAGCTGAAGTGGCCTGCAGTACTGCACCCTAACCACTGCGCCACCTCGGCTCATAATCATGCCTATGCACAGAAACATTCTCAACTAATGTCAGCACCTGCTAGGACTTAAATAGAAGTCAATAGAATTCAAGTGGGGGGAGGACTTAATTCACTTGTGGCTACGTAGAGATTCTTGGTTGATCCCTCTTTTAACTCTGCCCGCAAGTACCATCATTCCTTTTCCTACAGTGGTCAAGTGACTTCAGGGTGAGGGGCAATGTCAGTACTTTAAACCTGGGTCATATGTAGCTTTTCAGGGGTCTGTTGTAACTCTGAACTTTGACCTGTCGTATGTCAAGGACAGTGTTGAAATTCACATTTTTTTTACTACTGGTTCTGTGGGTGTGGCTTGGTGGGCGTGGCAGGGGATACTGCAAAATCCCCATTTCCACCTCACTCCTGGGGGAAGGGGACTGCAAAATCTCCATTCCAGTGGTGGGTTGCAAGCAGTATGCCCTGGTACGGGCGTACCGGAGCCAGCCCGGAGCACCGGATACCATTCCGGTACGGTGCTCCGCAGGGCCCACCCTCCCGCCCGAGCTCCTTACCTGTGTTTTAAGGCTTCTGCGCTTCTATGAGGACGCCGGCGGGCGCGTTCCAGGCGTACCAATTGGAACGGGATTTGAAATCCACCACTGCTCCATTCCCTCCCCACTCCAGGGGAAGGATATTGCAAAATCCCCATTCCCTCTCCACTCTAGGGGGAAGGCCATTCCCTCTCCACTCTAGGGGGAAGGATACTGCAAAATCTCCATTCCCACCCCACTCTAGGGGGAAGGATATTGCAAAATCCCCATTCCCTCCCCACTCTAGGGGCAAGGATACTGCAAAATCTCCATTCCCACCCCACTCTAGGGGGACTCCTGTCCCGGTTTGACACTCTGCCAATCCAATGCCTCTCTCCCTTCTCTCCCCTGTTAGGAACGCACTGGCTGGCGGAAATCCTCACACACATCTATGCATCCAAAGTGGCTTTGACTTCTCCAATTGAATTTGGAGACCTTTCCAAACTGGATCAACTGGATCGCCTTTCCTGCAAAAGGATCATTCCGACCCACTTGGACAGCAACCTGCTGCCACCAACATTCAAAGTCAAGCATTGCAAGGTTAAAAATTAACTCATTTAACTTAAGTTCTTGGGGACACAGTTGTTATCTGTCGGCCGCTGGCCCTCCCAGTAGCCAAAGCAGAGGAGGAGGAGGCATCAAGGGAACCTGGGAGCTCCGAGGGGGAAGAGGGAATGGAGTTGGCAGAGACAGAGGCAGAGTCTGGGCCGTCCGTCAGCCCTCAGATGAAAGTCTGGAGGTGGCTGATGAGGAAGAGGAGGAACCGCTGTCTCCAGTGCCTGATGCGCAGATGCACAGAAGGCAGAGGAAAGGAGAGCAATGGAAATCTGTGGGCTGGTCCTTGGGAGGAAAGAGCCACTGCTGCTAGCAAAGCCTCACCCTAGCTCTGGGGAATCAAAGGCAGGGGGCAGAGATGAATTGATGTGACAGACAACCATGTTGTTGATTTTATTTATATGCTGCTCTTTTCCCCCGAAGGGGACTCAGGGCGGCTCACAACTCAACCAGGGAAGGGGGATACAAACAGAAAATTAAAATGACACAAAAGCAATACATAATTTAAAATACACAACAGTCATACCAATTTGAGACGGGGGCAATAGTTCTTTAACCCCAGGCCTGTCTGAACAGCCAGGTTTTAAGGGCTTTGCGGAAGGCCTGGAGGGTGGTGAGGGTTCGAATCTCCATGGGGAGCTCGTTCCAGAGGGTCGGAGCAGCCACAGAGAAGGCTCTCCTCCGGGTAGTCGCCAGTCGACACTGGCCGGCGGATGGAATTCGGAGGAGACCTAATCTGTGCGATCTAATCGGTCTGGTGGAGGTAATTGGCAGCAGGCGGTCTCTCAAGTACCCAGGTCCAATACCATAAAGGGCTTTATAAGTGACGACTAGCGCCTTGAAGCGTATCCGGAGACCAATACGCAGCCAGTGCAGCTTGCGGAGGATAGGTGTTACGTGGGTGAACCGAGGTGCACCCACGATCGCTCGCGCGGCTGCATTCTGGACAAGCTGAAGTCACCGAATGCTCTTCAAGGGCTGCCCCATGTAGAGCACGTTGCAGTAGTCCAGTAAACCATTCATCTCCCTGCCAGACAGACGTTAGCCTGCGTTGAGAGAGAGACTTTTTGCCAGGGCGGCTGGCACTCCTAATAGAATAATCAATTTAACTACAGAGGGTTTGTCGTGTTTGGGGAGCTGGGTCAGAACAACAGTGTATTGACTGCATTCACACAAGAGGTTTAACCTGGATCCTGAATGAAGTCACGTCCTGGGTTCACACAATACAATCATACATTTTATTCAACCATAAACTGGATGGGTTAATGCAACACCGCCCAACAACAAACAACAGCCTTCTAATAGGTGCATATCGTCTTCTTTACAAACTTTAATAGTAATCAACATAAGCAGGTTGAAAAACCTACCCAACCCCAAT
>NW_022473884.1:0-15153 GCF_009769535.1 Thamnophis elegans | reverse complement strand
AAAACTACCGTCCAGTCTCCAACCTCCCATTCTTGGGGAAGGTTGTTGAGAAGGTGTTGGCCTCCCAACTCCAGCGGACCTTGGACGAAGCGGATTATCTAGATCCCTTTCAGTCTGGTTTCAGGCCTGGTTACTGCACCGAAACCACTTTGGTCGCACTGACCGACGATCTCTGGCGAGCTATGGATAGAGGAATGCCCTCTATCCATAGCTTGCCAGAGATCGTCGGTGCTTCTTGACCTCTCAGCGGCCTTCGATACCATCGACCATGGTATCCTTCTGCGGCGGCTGGAAGAGGTGGGAGTGGGAGGCACCGTTTTACAGTGGTTCTCCTCTTACCTCTCTAGCAGGTCGCAGTCAGTGTTGGTCGGAGGAACAGAGGTCGACCCCTAGGCCCCTGGAATATGGGGTGTCGCAGGGCTCAGTCCTGTCCCCCCTCCTATTTAACATCTACATGAAGCCGCTGGGTGAGATCATTCGTCGGTACAGGATTAAATACCACCAGTATGCGGACGATACCCAACTGTATCTGTCTGCCCCATGCCAACTCAGTGAAGCGATAGAAGTAATGTCCCAGTGCCTGGAAGCTGTCAGGGTCTGGATGGGAATGAACAAGCTTGCGCTCAACCCTGACAAGACTGAGTGGCTTTGGATGCTGCCTCCCAAAAATAGTCCAGATATTCCACCTTTAAACCTGGGAGGTGAAATCTTACACCCCTCAGAGAGGGCCCGCAACTTGGGTGTTCTCCTGGACCCGCAGCTGACATTAGAACATCATTTGTCAGCTGTGACCAGGGGAGCTTTTGCCCAGGTTCGCCTGGTGTACCAGTTGCGGCCCTACCTGGACCGGGAGGCACTCCAAATGATCACTCATGCCCTCGTCACTTCAAGGCTCAACTACTGTAATGCACTCTACATGGGGCTGCCCCTGAAGAGTGTTCGGAGACTACAATTGGTCCAGAATGCAGCCACGCGAGCGATATTGGGTGTACCTAGATACACCCACGTTACACCTATCCTCCGTGAGCTGCACTGGCTCCCTATTGGTCTCTGAACACGCTTCAAGGTGCTGGTTATTATCTTTAAAGCCCTACATGGCCTAGGACCTGGATATCTCCATGACCGCCTCCTGCAACATACCTCCCAGCGCCCAATAAGATCGCACAGGGCGGGCCTTCTCCGAGTACTGTCGACTACGCAGTGTCGTCTGGCGGCTCCTCGGGGTAGAGCCTTCTCTGTAGCTGCCCCGGCCCTCTGGAATGATCTACCCCCTGAGATCCGGACCCTCCCCACTCTCTCGGCCTTCTGTAAGTCTGTTAAGACCTGGCTGTTCCAGCAGGCCTGGGGCTGTTGATCTAGATTGACCTTCAGCCCCATTAAGATCAAGTGCATGTTGTGTCCTTCTTTTAACTCGTTTCTGTCCTGTATTTTAAACTTTTAAAAATGCTTTTAAACTGTTTTTATGTAAGCTGCCTGGAGTCCTTCGGGATTGGGCGGCATACAAATCTATTAAAATTGGAAATTAAAATGTATTAAATAAGAACAATCAATAGTAAATATCAGGCTTGGGTGAGGTCAGCAAAGGCTTCAAAACTTGTTAAAATTTCACAATTTTTAATGCAACAAAAGGTGGACAGTGTTAAATATGTGTGAGAGTAATGTTGCTGGTGTTTAATTTACATAAGTTGCACAGGTAATTAAATCAATTTGATTTAAACCAGAAATATTTTTATTAGGTATAATACCAGAAAAGTATGACAAAGGGACTGTATTTAATTTCTTTTTAACTTTTGTAGTATGTGTTTCTTTTAATGTTGTATGCCGTCCTGAGTCCTTGGGAGAAGGGCGGCATATAAATCGAATAAACCTCAACCTCAAACCTATATACTTAATGTTACATGTATTGACAGCAGCGAGAATCGTATTTGTACAATATTGGTAAAAACACCCCACCAGATGAAAATATAATTCGGAAAATATTAGACTGTGCAGAGATGGATAGACTGACATTGAAAATAAAAAATAAAGGTGACACAGAATACTATTTAACATGGAATAGGTTTTATCAACAGTTAGAGATAAGATAACAGATAAGAGGTAGAAATTAGATGAAGAAAGAGTATTGTTATGTTTAAGTAAAATATGAAAGTTGTTTATAATTATATGTATGACCATATATTTAATAGGAACACAAATAAGTGAATACAATTATAAATATGGTTAGAATTATTTTGTTACATCATCATCATCATCATCATCATTGTTGTTGTTGTTGTTATTGTTATTATTATTGAATTCAATATACGTTTTATCTTTTTTGTGGTATGCCCAGACAATACACTGTATTCAAAATACATACATACATACATACATACATACATACATACATACATACATACATACATGTGTGTGTGTGTGTGTTCCAGCATAACTCTGGAATGCCTCGAGCAATTTCAACCTTGGTACACAGATGACTTACTCTCTGGAGACAAATACTGTGGGGAGTAAGATACCCTTAACACCCCTCGGGGTGTGTGTTCTGTTAAAATGCAGCCTGTTGTGCCTTAAAATGGCTTCTACTGTGCAGCGCTGTGGAGTTGCCATAGTAACGGCTTCACAGTACTCCACAAGGGGGCTCCCTCAGGTAAGGGGGAAAATCCAATATTAGAAATTACATTTGATCTGGACATTTTCCCCTTATAAATAAATACCCGGGCAATGCCAGGTTATTGGCTAGTATATAAATAAATAAAAACTTGATGAAAACAATCAATTTGTTCTGATCAAGCCAAATCTTCTGCCATACAAGGGTCCCTGGGGCACCATATAAATTGTTTTCACCTGGGAAAAAAATGCATTCCCCCCCAGCACCAGAAACAAGACTTTTCCAGAGAAATCAAGCCCATTTCTTTTCTGCTTTTCTGTTATTCACGTGCCACCCACCCATCCCTAATGTTTTTCTACAAGGAAAGCAAAGTGGATGCTGTCGCTGCATCTTGTTGAGCGAAGAAGCTCCAAAGAACATCGTGGGAGTGAAACCCCAGGGGATGCTTTCTTTTCACCCAAGAAAAAGCCACAGAGAACAGAACATGGAGATTGTTTTTCAGAATTCTCCGAAGATCCTGGTAGCCTCTCTCATGAAACGTTGAAGAAGCCAGGATGAGCGCCTTCCCTTTCTTCCACACGATGGCAGGATGCACAAGAAAACGGTTCCCACCACAGTCTTTTGCAAGTATGTGTCCATCAGGCTTTTTCCTGCAGGATTTGGCCAAGCTTGAGAGTACTTGAGAGACCGCCTGCTGCCAATTACCTCCAATAGACCGATCAGATCCCACAGATTAGGCCTCCTCCAAATTCCATCCGCCGGCCAATGCCGACTGGCGACTACCCGGAGGAGAGCCTTCTCTGTGGCTGCTCCGACCCTCTGGAACGAGCTCCCCGTGGAGATTCGAACCCTCACCACCCTCCAGGCCTTCCGCAAAGCCCTTAAAACCTGGCTGTTCCGACAGGCCTGGGGCTAAAGAGCTTTTGCACCACCCCCCTCGAATGGTATGGTTGTTGTGTGCTTTTAAATTGTGTATTGTTCTGTTTGTCTTTTTATCCCTTATCTGTACCCCCTTCCCTGACTTGGATTGTGAGCCGCCCTGAGTCCCCTTCGGGGAAAAGGGCGGCATATAAATGCAATAAATTCAATTCAATTCAATTCAAGCTCTGCGCCTCCAACCTTTTTACCTCTGCCTGCAGGCTATGTGCCCATTTCGCTCAGGTGCAATGACCGCTGCCCGAGGAATAGATGAAAGAGCAGCAGCCCCAATCCCCACCCTCCATTTATTCTAGCAGGTTCTTCTGGGGGAATTGGTAAGACAGGATGTGCTTCAGTGGTGGGATTCAAAATTTTTTACTGCCGGTTCTGTGGGTATGGCTTGGTGGGCATTGCTTGGCCTTGTGGGCGTGGCAGTTGAAGGATACTTTAAAATCCACATTCCCTCCCTACATCACTAACCTCCTTTCCAGCTCTGTTCTCCTATGCAGGGCAACAGAAGAAGACCCAACCGATCAGCTGGGACATTGATCAGATGGGACTCGGGAGGCAGCAAATAGATGGGGCGGGGCCAGCCAGAGGTGGTGTTTGTCGGTTCTCCGAACTACTTAAAATTTCCACTACCGGTTCTCCAGAACTGGTCAGAACTGGCTGAATACCACCTCTGCTGTGCTTGTATCTTAAATTTCTGAAAGGCAGCAATGACACAGAATAACAGAATAGGAAGGGATCTTGGAGGTCTTTGCACGACACCCCCCCGTGCTCCCCCAACTTTTGTCACAGCAGCCAAAAAAGATTTGCCATCACTGCTCTAGGTTGCTTCTCTTCTTGATTAATTTCCATCCATTGCATCTTGTCTTGTCTTCTGGTGCTTTGGAGAATCGGTTGATCCCCTCTTGTTTGTGGCAGCTCTTCAAATATTGGAAGACTGCTATCATGTCTCCCCTAGTCTTTCTTTCATTAACTAAACAAATTCCTGCAACTGTTCTTCATAAGTTTTAGCCTCCAGCCCTATAATCCTATTTGTTCCCCCTTTCTGTACTCTTTCCAGAGTCTCAACATCTTTTTTTTATGGTGACCAAACTGAATGCAATATTCTAAGTATGGTCTTACTAAGGCTTTATAAAGCAGTATTAATACTTCACGTGCTCCTGATTCTATCCCACTCTTAATGCAGCCTAGGAGTGCACTGACTTTTTTGGCTGCCACCACACACTACTGGCTCATATTTAAGTGATTGTCTACTAGGACTCCAATATCCTTCTCACAGTTACAGCTATTGAGCCAGGTTTCACCTAAACTGTACCTGTACATTTGATTTTTCTTGCCTAAGTGTAAAACCCTATTTTTCTCTACATTGAATTTCATTTTTTTAGATCCATCTGGATCCTGAGCCTATCTTCTAGAGAGTTGTCTATTCCAATCAGTTTAATGTCATCTGCAACTTTGATGAGTTCCTTTTCTATTCTCTTATCTAAATCGTAATTTAGCCTGGGGGGAGTTAGGTAAGGTCCCTGTAACTATAGTTACATATCTGATACTCCACCCTCCTGGGGCCTAATGTTTGCATATACCTGGCTCCAGTGGGGAAAACAAACATTTTAGTCAGGAGGAAATTAGTATCTTAAAGACAGATTTATTCTTCTTGGGGTTTTTTCTTGACTTGCCTCTTTTATTTTAAATAGAATAGAATAGAAAAATAGATGGGACCTTGGAGGTCTTCTAGTCCAACCCTCTGCTTAGGCGGGACACCCTACACCACTTCAGACAAATAGTTATCCAATCTCTTCTTTAAAACTTCTAGTGTTGGAGCATTTACAACTTCTGGAGGTAAGTTGCTCCACTGGTTAATTGTCCTCACTATCAGGAAATTTCTTCTCAGTTCTAAGTTCCTTCTCTCCTTGATTAGTTTCCACCCATTGCTTCTTGTCCTATCCTCAGGTGCTTTGGAGAATAGATTGACTCCCTCTTCTTTGTGGGATCCCCTGAGATATCGGAACACTGCTGTCATGTCACCCGTAGTTCTTCTTTTCATCAGTAACAGTAACAGAGTTGGAAGGGACCTTAGAGGTCATCTTGTCCAAACACAGGAGACCTATACTAGGGATTTGAGCTGCCGAATTGCCAACCTTTCTGATCAACAAGCTCAGCATCTTAGTCACTGAGCCACCCAGCCAGGGACTGGCTAGACATCAAACTAAGCACGCCCAATTCCAGCAACTGTTCTTTATATATTTTAGCCTCCAGTCCCCTAACCATCTTTGTTGCTCTTCTCTGCACTCTTTCTGGACTCTCCACATTTTTTTAACATCGTTTTTTTTAAATTACTTTTTAAAAATACTGATGCATCCCAAGGTTGACTCCCAACCTGCACTGAAATCCTTCAAAGGGAAAATATTTTCTTCTCCTTATTAGCCATTGAAGAAATTGTTCTGCACTACCAAATGCCTCATTGTGCAAAGGTCTCTGAGGTGAGAAGCCACCTGACATGGCAAGACACCTGTCCGGTGTGGGATTGTGAGGCTGCTTGGTGTTCAGAATAAAAATGGCATTTGGAAGGGGTTCCCAAGAGACTGTGCAGCCTGCTTTCCCACTTACCCTTTCTCTTTTCCTGCTTTTTATCCAGGAAGCTAAGCCAGCATTATATTTTCAGAGGGGCCAGGACACATTTCCCCTCCTTGAGGTTCACACTCCATTTTATGAGAGAGGCTTTTCTTGTAAAATTTATTTCCAACGAGGTACATTTCCAACAAGGCGCATGTGCAGGAATGGAAGATGGCTGCTCGAGCTGAATGCTTGGGCTTTGTGAAGAGTAAAAAACAGGAATTTCGAGTGACAGAGCTCCCAGGCTTTGGAAGGGAGGAGTCCCCCATGAGATCTGTCGAGCAGGCCGGGGGAGTGTTTGGTGGGAGGGGGTCGCTTTAAGCGGCCCCTGAACGACGTTTTGAGCGCTCCTGAATTTCCTTCACCCCCATGCTGACTTGTGACGATAGCAGCGGCGTTTTAAGAACGGCAGCGGTGGCGACGGCGCTGGGATGGCGAGCAGCTCCCGACCGCGTTATTTGAGGGAATGCTGGAGTGAGTGCGAGATCAAAGCCTCCATTTGCGCTGGGCTTCCTAGACCTTCCAGGTGTGCTGGCTTGCTGGAGGGTGTCGCTCTTGGGCGGCTCCCGGATGGCAGCGTTTTGTGACTGGTGGCGGCGGTGGCGACGGCGCTTGAACAGCGTGGTCAGAAGGAAGTGAGCTTACTGATATGGGCCTATTGGACCTCCAGACTCAGATTGTTAGACCTTTGGAGCAGGTGTTACTGGAGTGGTGCCCCGAGGAGGACTAACCATGTTTGTCAGGACTGGGCGGTTGCCCTTTGCTATTGTATCAGCCCTTCTAGGCCTCCCGCCTTCCCTCCTCCCTCTCTTTCTATTTACTATCCGCCATCTGCTGCTCCTCAAGAAGATCTTTTGCGACTGCACCCCGGGCTGGGTCGGTTGGGTCATGATCATGAGGTGGTGGGGGGATGAGACTGCGAACTTATCATTGATTTCAACAGGTGTCTACCCCCCCCGCCCCTATAACAATTCCAGCCACTTCGGACTCTGGGCCCCCCCTTTTCCTTGCGTCTCTTTCCCCCCTTTTCCTTGCATCTCTGGACCTACAAGAGGGAGAGGGACTGTGGAACTCTCCCTCCTTGTTTACTATCATTGGTTCCCTACCACGATTTCTGCACTATCCCACTTGAGTGGTACTTTCTGTTAAGATCTGTGCAATGTTTGTGTATGGAGAGTGTATGGGGTGATTGCTGGTTGAATGAACCCACATAATTTTAACTATTTTTTACTATACTATTGTATTTTTATATGTTTTAATGGATTTTAGTGGGGTATGTATGAGTGATTGAGAGTGCATCTAAGAGGATTGAGGGCATGGCCTGGTGCCTCCCCCACTGAGTGCACAAGCAGAAATGGTAGGGGAGCCCAGGCCTACCCCTCATCCTAGAATGAGTGATAGATGTGTCCTGCCGGGCGGAGCGGGGGCTGTGGGAGGGGGGGAAGGGCCTTCTGGGACGGGGCAGGCCGGAGCATTCCGATCATGTGGGGGAGAGGCAGATACGACGGGGGCTACAGGGCTAGCCATTACCGGGGAAGGAGGGCTCGCTACGTCACAGCGATCCCTCGTTCCGGCCCTGTAAGCTCAACTCAAGGACCAGGTGGCAGGAGAAGCCAGGGCCCTGGTCTCAGGTTGCTGTTGCTAAATGCCAGGTCTGTGATCCAGAAAGCTCCCCTTGTCCGGGACTTAATAGTTGACGAGGGGGCAGACCTGGCATGTATTACTGAAACCTGGCTGGGCCATGAGGGAGGAGTCCCCCTCTCCGAAATGTGCCCAGAAAGGTTTCAGGTGCTCCATCAACCACGACACCAGTAAAGGGGTGGGGGAGTGGCAATTATTATCCGGGAATCTTTAGCACCTCGCAGGAACCCTGCTCTGGAGATTGTTGGGTGTGAGTCCCTTCTGTGAAGTTGGACCTAAGGGTTCAAGTGGGCTTGTTGTTGGCGTACCTACCTCCTAGCTGCGTCACAACAGCCCTGCCTGCGCTCCTGGAGTCAGTAGCCGGATTGGCGATTGAGTTTCCCAGACTGTTAGTACTGGGGGACTTTAATCTGCCGTCCTTAGGAGAACGCTCTGATGGGGCCCAGGAGTTCATGGCTTCCATGACAGCCATGGACTTGACCCAAGTAATCCAGGGTCCGACTCATAGAGCAGGACACACGCTTGACCTAGTGTTTCTCTTGGGGCAGTGGAGATGTGATCTCGAGTTAAGGGAAATAGACATCTCGCCCTTATCATGGTCGGATCACTTCCTGTTGAGGCTTGATTTTTGGAAGCTACTCCCCCACCGCAGGGAGGTGGAACCGATTAAGTGGTTCCACCCCAGACACCTGATGGACCCGTTGGGTTTTCAGAAGGAGCTTAGGGAGATACCTGACTCTCTTGCCCACAATCCAGCAGAGTCCCTGGTCGCCGCTGGGGCCCTGGATCAGATTGCGCCTTTACAGCCTCTCCGCGCTAGTGGATCCAGGAGTGCTCCTTGGTTTACTGAGGAACTTCGGGAGATGAAGCGCCAAAAGAGACACCTAGAGTGATGCTGGAGGGCTAGTAACTCCGAATCCAACCGAACACTGCTAAGAGCCTTTATTAGGACTTATCTCGTGGCGATACGGGCGGCAAAATGTGCGCATTTTTCCGCTCTTATTGCGTCTGCAGAATCTCACCCAGCCGCCCTGTTTAGGATAACCCGTTCCCTCCTGAATGGGGGGGGGGAAGCGGGGGATGCCTTGCAGGGTCGAGCTGAGGAGTTTGTTCAGTTTCTATTGGACAAAATCGCTCAGATTCGGACAGACCTGGACTCCATTTGGACAGAACCAGCCGAGATGCCGAGGGAGGGTCTTGCTCAGACTTTCTGGAATGAGTTCCAGCTTGTCACCCTTGATGAAGTGGACAAGGCCATGGGAGCGATGAGTGCCTCCACCTGTTTACTGGATCCGTGTCCCTCCTGGCTGGTCTCAACCAGCAGGGAGGTAACACGAGGCTGGCTCCAGAGAATTACGAATGCCTCCTTGATGGAGGGATCCTTTCCACGGCCAATTAAGGAGGTGGTGATGAGACCCCTCCTCAAGAAGCCTTCTCTGGACCCAGCTATTTTTAAAAACTATCACCCAGTCTCCAACTTCCCATTCTTAGGGAAGGTTGTTGAGAAGGTGGTGGCCCTCCAACTCTGACGAACCTTGGATGAAGCAGATTATCTAGACCCTTTTCAGTCTGGTTTCAGGCCTGGTTACTGCACCAAAACCGCTTTGGTCGCACTGACCGATGATCTCTGGCGGGCCAGGGACAGAGGGCATTCCTGCCCCTGAAAAGTGTTCGGAGACTGCAATTAGTCCAGAATGCAGCTGTGTGAGCGATACTGGGTGTGCCAAGGTACACCCATATCACACCTATCCTCCGCGAACTGCACTGGCTGCCCATTGGTCTCCGAGCACAATTCAAGGTGCTGGTCGTCACCTTTAAAGCCCTACATGGCCTAGGACCCGGGTATCTGCGAGACCGTCTTCTGCCACATACCTCCCTCAGACCAATAAGATCGCACAGGATGGGCTTTCTCTGGGTGCCGTCAGCAGGACAATGCCGGCTGGCAACGCCTAGGAGTAGGGCCTTCTCTGTTGCCGCTGTGGAATGAGCTGCCCCCTGAGATCCGGGCCCTACCCACTCTCATGGCCTTTCACAAAGCCATTAAACCTGGCTTTTCTGGCAGGCTTGGGGCTGTTGACCATTTGATTGAGGTCCAGCCCACTCCTGATTGAATGTTTGTTGTGTTCCCTTTTTAACTTGTTGTGTCCCATTGTTTTTAATAATTCTTTTTAATTTTTTTTCATTTCTGTAAGACGCCCGGAGTCCTCCGGGATTAGGCGGCATAGAAATTTAATAAATGGAATGAATGAATGAATGAATGAAATGAACAAAGCTAAGCAGAGGGAACAAGAGTAGTTTTTAAGCTTTGTGGAAGTTTGGGTGTGCTGGGGTGAACTTGCTATGACCATGGAAAGGAGGGCAGCTGCCACAGGGGCAGGAAGAGGACTGGGGAGAAGAAGGCTTCCCTCATTTCTTTTTCCATGGTCCCAGTTCCAACTGGGATAACACTGTTTTTTTTTAAAAAGTTAAATGAGACAGAGTGAAAGGAAGATGAAACTTCATTTAGATGGCCACTGTAGAAAGTTAGCACCCACCCTCCTTCTAGAAGAAATATATATTTTGAGAAATATTAAAAAAGCAGAATAATATTATATTTCCTTGGAAACATGTTTCTTTTTTACAGACAGGAAGCAAACTCACTCTTAATAGCCCTCAGCAGATGTCAGCACTTAAGAGATAGCTAGTTCTATTCATAGGCAAATTCCCCGCAGCAAGGTCTGAACAAAGGTAGGATTAGCCCTCAGCCATAATAGGAATTGCCCAACATTCTTTCAGAACACAAGCTCCTACAACAGCCAATAAAATGCATATTCTTGCACAGGAACAGGAAGCTCAAGTTCCAAGCCCAAGAGAAGGTGTAAGAGCCCCTCACCCTCAACCCCATGTGGTCAGTTGTACCAGAACATCTCCAAAAGGCATCATCAGGTTGGTATGCAGGACGGTTGGCCTTGACCAAGTCCATGTATGTCTGTGTCAGCCTCTGCTTCACTTACTTACATTGGCTGCCATAGAAATGGGGAGGGTGGGGGCAGGGTGTTTGGGATGGGAATAAATGGTACAGGAGTGAATGGAAAAGAGAAATATGATCCATGGTTTCTTTAACATTCATGCCACTGGGCTAATATTGTGCTTCAAAGAGAAGAAACTGTCTTCCTTCCAAAAAAGCTAGAATTAAAGCTTTCTTGAATTACACACCAAAATTTTGTATACATATTTAGCTAGCTGGGAACCTAAATTGTATTATTAATGAATACATCCTGTGAAATAACAGCAGACTCTCTTTGACCTGAAATTAATTTAGCTTGTTAGTATCATTAGAAAAATCATAACATTTCTCTTTTGGATTCCTTTTTCCTACGAAGATTTGAAATTATTTTCTGTATAAAGTGGACCAGTCTTGGCTATTGACCTCTCTGCAGTATATAATTACATCATCTACATCATCAATTACATCATTTAGGTAGTCCTTGACTTATGAATAAAGTTGGAATCAGAATTTCTGTTGCCAAGCAAGGTGGTTGTTAATAATATCAGGGCAACTTTCCAACCATGGCAACTTTAAGCCTGGCAGACTTCAACTCCCAGAATTCTCCAGCCAGCTGGCTAGGGAATTCTGGGAGTTGAAGTCCGCCAGGCTTAAAGTTGCCATGGTTGAAGACCTCTGTATTAATTGACTCATCCCACTTTTTATTACCCTTTTTTTGCCATGGCTGCTAAGTGAATCACTACAATTCTTAAGGGAATCATGCAATCATGAACTGAATTTGGCTTCCCTCATTTGACTTTGCTTGTCAGAACCTGACTGGGAACATCAAGGAGTATGATGGCATGACCCCACAATGCTGCAATTGTCATATATACATGCCAGTTGCCAAGTGCCCAAATTTTGATCATCTGACCATTGGTGGGCATTGTAATGGTCATAAGTGTGAGGACTAGTCGTAAGCCACTTTTTTCAGTGTTGTAACTTCAAATGATTGCTATAAACAACTGTTTGTAGGTCTAAGACTACCAGTATTCCTTCTAATTTTGTTTAATCTTCTTTAAATTACCGTGTTTCCCCAAAAATAAGACAGGGTCTTATTTTCTTTTGACCCCCAAAATAAGTGCTTGGCCTTATTTCCGGGGAGGTCTTATTATTTTTGAGGTGCAGGAGGACCCTTAACCCCGGCCTGCAGCCCACGGATCAGCTGATCCAGAGAGGGCCGGAAGTTTAGTGGATCGAGGTAGAGAAGACACGAGAGCCAGGACTTCAACAGAACACAGGTTTATTCTAACACCAGTGACAGTGATTCAAATGTATCTTTTACTTGTCAAAGTATTTATACAGGCTGTTAGAAACAGATGGACCAATGGCCGCTCTCGAAGCGTCTGGCAACTGCTGACGCTGTGCCCTGACCAATCGGGTTGGCTCGGGCAGCTAGCAACAGGCTATGCTGCGCCTCAGTCAATCAGGGCGAAGCCTGGTCTGTTGCTGGCCTCCCAGTTGTAACTCGAGGACTTTATGAGTCCTCAACACCCCTTCCCCCTGGGTTAGAGCGCATGCCCAACATTCGAGCATGCGTAGTCATCTAGATAGGCAGGATGGCGCCGGACCCGCCCAGACCTCCTCAGTTCTCCAGGAGTCGTCGGAGGGGTGAGATCTGCTCATTGTAGCTCCTCCCCGAAGGGAGTGGAGCTCCGAGCGGCGCCATCTTGGGACGTCCCAGAAGGTGGGCTCAACATAACAGGTAGGCCGGGCCGAGGGGGCGCGGCAACAGGGGAAGCGTCGCGTTGCCGAGAGGCGGCAACCGGCGAAGGATTGTTTCAGGAATTTGGCGCGAAAACTGGACCGGGTTGAGTTTGCGGATGAGGTGCCGACCAACAGGGGGCGTCTGGGTAGGTGGGGCCTGAACTGGGGAAGGCCCTGTCGTTTGAAACCATGTCGGGTTGAGGAAAGTCAACTGCAGGTTGGAACCCTGCAACAAGGGGGTAGGAGAGGTCTGCCTGGGGAAAGGCCTGGAGCATTGGGACCGGCTGGCAGGCAGCTGTGTCACTGGTCTCCATGGGGAGACGCCTCCTTAGTTGATCCACGTGGCGCCTCCACTCGGATCCATCGGCCAGTCCGACCCTGTAGGAACAGGGGCGGGTTATGGACACAACAGAGGCAGCCACCCATTTAGGTTCCCCAGAGAACGACCGTGCCCAAACCAGATCCCCCACAAGGAAAGAGCGGGGAGGGGAAACCCCCAGGTTGCACAGCTGATCCCCTGAATAGAGCGGGTGAAGCCTATCCAGGGGGGTCCGCAGGCGCTGGCCCATCAAGAGCTTCATGGGGCTTTTGTTGGTCATTGGGCAGGGGGTGGAATGTTGGCTTAGCAGGTAAGCCGCCACCCTCGACTGCCAGTCACCCCGGTCCATCTGGCCAAGTGCCTCCTTGGCCGATCGGACCGCGCGCTCCGCCCGGCCATTGCAGGCCAGATGGTATGGTGCTGTGGGCGCAGGCCGGATTCCCTGACAGGCCAGGAATTCCTGGAATGTGGTGGAAGAAAATTGGGGCCCATTGTCGGAGACAATTATGTCTGGCAACCCGTGGGTTGCGAACAAGTGGCGTAGGGCCCTGACCGTACTCTCAGCTGAGGTGGAGGTCATGAGGACCAGTTCCACCCAGCGAGAGTAGGCGTCCACCACTATCTGGCCATGGAAGGGGCCAGCAAAATCTACATGTAGGCAGGACCACGGCCCTCTCGGAACCTCCCACTCACGAGACGGCCCGGCTGGGGGGTTAGGTCGGGAGAGCTGGCAAGTCATGCAGCGGCCCACGTAGGTCGCAATCTCTGAGTCCAGCAAAGGCCACCAGACATAGCTGCGGGCTAACGCTTTCATCCACGCTATGCCGGGGTGGTCTTTGTGGAGCAGAGACAGGACCTGGGCACGCAGCGCAGAAAGGATCACCACCCGATCTCCCCAAATAAGACACCCGCCATGTAGGGACAATTCAGCTTGCCGGGCCTTAAAAGGCCGGAAGCTGTCAGCCACCTTTCCTAAGGGCCATCCGCAGAGGACCCAGGAGCAAACCTGAGCCAAGACAGGGTCGGCCTTAGTGTGAGCCGCGACGTCTGCGGCAGAAAGGGGCAGGCCGGAGGAGGCAATAAGTAGAACGGACAGAGAAGGTACCAGGGCCGGGTCAGGGTCCGGCAAAGGGCAGCGGCTAAGGGCATCAGCATGCCCCAGCTGCTTGCCCGGGCGGTAGAGCAGCGTATAAGAATATGCCGCCAAGAACTCTGTCCATCATGTCATTCTAGGGGAAAGAATGGGAGGGGTCAGCCTGTCACCTGCCAGAAGCCCAAGGAGCGGCTTATGGTCAGTGACAAGGGTAAAGTGCCGACCATAGAGGTAGTCGTGAAACTTCTTAACCCCGGACACTGCAGCCAGAGCCTCCTTGTCTATCTGGCTGTAATTACGCTCCGCAGCGGAGAGTGTCCGGGAGTAAAAAGCCACATTTAGGAGGACATGGCTCAGGACTGCCCCCAGACCATAGGGGGAGGTGTCACAGGCTAACGTCAGCGGCAGCTTGTCACTGTATTGCACCAAGACAGCCGCCAACGTAAGCGTGTCTTTGACAGCTGCGAACGCATGCACTTCACGACTGCCCCAGTGCCAGGCCGCAGATCAGTCGAGCAACCGATGCAGCGGCTCGACTAGTGACGCCCTGTGAGGCACGAATGGCGCATAGAAATTTAGAATCCCCAGGAACGCCTGCAACTCCGCCTTGGAGGAGGGAGTGGGGGCGTTCCTGATGGCAGCAACCTTAGCAGGTGTAGGGTGGATTCCTTGGGCGTCAATTAAGAACCCCAAAAACTCCACCCTAGGCACAGCAAATGACCATTTGCTGCGTTTGAGTTTTAAACCCGCGCCCCTAAAACGAAGGAGGACCTTCCTGAGCATTTCGATGAGTTCTGAGCGGCTGGAAGCAGCGATCAGAACATCATTGAAATACGGAACCACGCCGGGGAGCCCATGGAGCAGGCGCTCCATGAGGCTCTAGAAGATCCCCGGGGCCACGGACACGCCAAATTGGAGGAGGCGGCAACGAAAAGCCCCATGATGGGTGACGATGGTTTGGGCGGCTGCCGCATCATCATCCACCTGGAGCTGTTGGTAGGCCTGCACCATATCCAGTTTTGCAAAGGTGCAGCCCCACCCCAGGGAATGGAGCAGGTGCTGCACAACAGGGACTGGATAGGGGTTTGCCTAGAGGGCAAGGTTGATCGTCGACTTGTAGTCGGCGCAGATCCACACCGACCCGTCTGGTTTGACAGGGACCACAATCGGGGTCTCCCATCACAAGTGGTCGACGGGTTCGAGTACGCCGTGCACCAAAAGCT
>NW_022473883.1:14470-15544 GCF_009769535.1 Thamnophis elegans | reverse complement strand
GGAAGCAGTTTTTGCCCTTCCAGAGGCTTAAGCAGGATACCACCCCCCCATGGTGTAGAAGGCTTACAGGGCCACGCCCACCCAGCAACGGGGCAGCGAACTTGTTGCTGCAATTTTTGAAGCAAAAGACCAGCCCACAGTCTTCTACCAGTGAAAATGGAGCATGGAGGGTTGCGGGCAGCCCTCCCAAGCTCTGTTTTTGCTGGCAGAGAGTTGCAGGAGGCCGCCGCAGCCGAAAACGGAGCTCAGCAGCCTGTTTTCGCTGACAGAGCACTCAGGTCGCCACAGGCGCCCTCAATGCAAGTGACATCGAGCTGGCCATGCCCACCTTGGCCCACCACCCCCATCCCTCCAAGGTCAACACAACCCTGATGCGGCCCTCAATGAAATAGCGTTTGACACCCCTGCTCTATGACTTGTCAGAATGATTTGTACCAAATCCTGTTGAGATCTTTCTGCTATTTGATTTCAAAATGTTGTCATGACTAAGATAAACACCTTTTATTTTAATGCTATACCTATAAATATATGACTCTATCTACTGCGGCTAAACTCTTCATTTTCATTAATCGCGAGGAAACAACGCCATCTCCATTTACAGTTGTTAATATAACAATTCCGTTTTCTATAATGAGGTGACCTTCGTTTCTCCTTAACCCTTTTCTTAGCCAAACCACCCACCTCAACTTTGCCTTCTGTTTCTCTAATCTTCAATTATTTATGTTTCTTCATGCTGTTCTGTCCGCCATGGGAGCAGAATTGTGTTTGGTGAAATATAGAGCTAATTATACCAAGAATCTCAGCAAGAAAAAGACCGAACAGATGTTACTTCAGACGTGCTATGAGGGCCTGTGCACAGAGCCCGCGTAACAGAAGGACTCAACAAGCATCTGAAAACAATATACCATAAAGGCAGTTTAAACGGGCAAAATATTTAAACGGAAGAAAATAAAGAAAGAATGTCGTTCACATTGCTCCTAAGCACTTACTCGCTGGTCCCCAGAGCTATTAGTTCAACGTGAAATTTTGTGATGCGCTGTATAAAATAGGAGGGTTTATACTCTTGTGATGTGA
>NW_022473883.1:0-14370 GCF_009769535.1 Thamnophis elegans | reverse complement strand
TAGATAAATGCACTTATTTGATTTTATACCTGTTCTGCTCATCATTTTAAAAGAACTGCCACATAGTGGATGGATGGAGGATGGATGGATGGATGGATGGATGGATGGATGGATGGGTGGATGGATGGATGGGTGGATGGATGAATGATAGACAGACAAATAGTCAGACAATCAAGCAAGCAAGGAAGTGGACAAATAACCAGTAGCTTTTCAGAGTAAACTTAAGGCTGCATAGTCAATTACTCTGTTCTCAGCATTTTGTGAATCAACAAAGGTTATTGAAGTTTTTAAAAAAAATCCTAAATGGTCAGAGGCCATGTGAGTACACAAATTCCCTTGATACAAGTGGTACCACTTTGAGTTATTTTGTGGTTGGCTCAAAGGTGCAGCTCTTGCAAAATGCCATAGTTGGGTTGCTAAAGAGACTTCCCACTTCAACATATGACCACTGTTTGAGAGTACTGGTGTGCAGGATTCATGCCACAATCCCAAAGCCCTACACATCTAAAGAAAGGCACAGAAGTTGTAAGATGGTATGAGATTGCATACTTGGAAGGGGCTCAACCTACCATTAGGAAACCCGAGAGTGAGAATGGTAACTACAACACACCAGTTGTGGATATTCCTCTGTGTTCAGAGATAACTACTAAGCCTTTTAAGCTTTGGATGCCCGCTGACGACTCACATGTGCTCACCCATGCATTTGGTGAATTGGCATAGTTGTGCCTCCTGTTCGGGATTGATTCTATTTGGTGTTATCGCTGCACAAATGCTTTTGAGCATCTTCTTGAGAGGCATTTTTTTAATTTTGAATTAATTGTGCTTTAATTATTGAATTGCTTTGGGATCTGCTGTTTATGTTTTTCATGTTTGAAAACTGGGTTGGAAAATTATAGATAAATAAGGAGGAAAATGTATCCTTGAGAAGAGCAGAAGTAACTGACAAGCTTATTCTGCAATGAAAAGTGGAAGGGAGTTCATAAGAAACGGCCCTTTTGCATGGAGGAATTTAGATAGTGAAAAGTTTCATCAAACAAAAGGGAATTGTTACTATGTTCTCTTGCCTTTTTGACTCATTTTCCTCAGGGGTAGTAGTGTTTTTATGGGTGGGTTCAATTGATTAATTTAAAAGCATATAATTCCGTGGTTCTATTCTAACTTTCTGAATTTAACTCATTTCATTAGAGACTCATTCATTTCCCATTCTATTGTTATCAAGGTACAAAAATAGCTTAATTTTTCCAATAAGTTTTTTTTTATCGTCCATTGGTAAAACTGTCATTTAACCAGATCTGAATGGAAAGACTAAGATAGAAATATGGGGTGAAATTACTGTTTGACGTACAAATGACTTTAGAAGAAAAGACTACTGTTCTCCAGAATATGCAGTTTGAGGAAACCAAAGGTGCATTTTCAAAAGGCAACTTATTCTATTCTATGATCTAAAAATAAAGCATATATACCAATTTCAGTGGCGCAGTGGCTCAGTGGCTAAGACACTGAGCTTGTTGATCAGAAAGGTCGGCAGTTCGAATCCCTAGTGCCGCGTAATGGAGTGAGCTCCTGTTACTTGTCCCAGCTTCTGCCACCCTAGCAGTTTGAAAGCAGGTAAAAAATGCAAGTAGAAAAATAGGAGCCACCTTTGGTGGGAAGGAAACAGTGTTCCGTGCTCATTCAGCATTTAGTCATTCCAGCCACCTGACCACTGAGATGTCTTCAAACAGCACTGGCTCTTCGGCTTTGAAACAGAGATGAGCACCCCTCCTAGAGTCAGGAACGACTAGTACATATGTGCGAGGGAACCTTTACCTTTATACCAATTTCACTCATCTACCATAATTCCATGTTAATTGGAGACAATGTTTCCAGACAGTAAAACCCACACAATTTTTAATCTTTGTTTTGGCCTCGAAACCATGGAATGTAGTTAATGGCTGCAAATTATTTTCAAAACTTTCCCCTTTTCCCTTCACAAATTTGGATTATTTTCCTCTAGACAGAGAACAATTGGCTTTATTTCAACACCTCGTATGTGGAGCTGACCATCCGTCCAATCGCAAAAGTCAACAATAATAAAATGCAAATCCTTGACCGAGGATGTGCTGGCCCGAGAGAACATTTCAAAGATGGTTTATCAGCTGTTCATTTTCTCCTGTCAGGTGTTGAAATCTTTTCCTTCCCATCATATTGCGGGGAAATGCAGTTCCACTGATAGTCCCTACTTGTAGCTAAGTTGTGAAAAAGTCAAAAATTCATTTTGTCCAAGCAGTTATCACACGGAGCGTTGGAGTCTTAGCTTATTGGTCCTTTTTTTAACAGACCTCCAGATAAGATGTCTCATTTCCTGACTCGGCCATCTGTGTGTGATCGCTGTAAAATGTTTAATAAAAAAAAAAAAAGGTAAAGCGTGAGGCTTTCTGAAGTCATATAAAGATACAATATTGGTGTAGTGCCTCCTACAGAATAGAATTTTAATTACAGAAGACTTCGTCCTATATAAAGATGTGTTTTTTTTTAAAAAAAACCAAGGGTTGAATTAGCATCTCCACCAAGTAAGGAACATAAAAAGCCAATATATCTGCCGTGGAGATTATATGAAAAAAAAAATTCAATAAAGACATTGCGAGATGATGAAACAATATTTTCATAATTTTAAAAAAAGGGATTTTGAACAGTGCGGCTGCAGAAGGCTTTAGGATACGTAATTCTGGTGAGGAAGAAGAAGAGAGGGTTATATAGGAGAGAAGGAAGGGGGGAAGGAAGGGGGAAAGGAAGGAGAGAAGGAGAGAAGAAAGGAGGGAAGGAAGGAAGGAGGGAAGGAAGGAAGGAGGGAAGGAGAGAAGAAAGGAGGGAGGGAAGGGGGAAGGAGGGAGGGAAGGAAGGAGGGAAGGAAGGAGAGTAGGAGAGAAGAAACGAGGGAAGGAAAGAGGGAGGGAGGGAAGAAGAAGTAGGACCGTTGTAAGATAAGATGGATCTATGGGATGGTAAGAAAGCAATTTTCAAGTATATTGTCAACTGTAGGGAAAAAATTGTTATAAATACATATTATTAATAACAGTTATGAGATCATATAATTCTGAATGTATATATAAAATTGATAAAATAAAAAATTGGGGAAAAAAAAGAAGAAGAGAGGATGCCCCATTCTAGCTTCTACAATCCAGTCCCAACACAGAATTTTGTGGAGTTCTTGGTGATCCCTGAGCTTCGTTGAGCACTGATGACATTACCTAATTTGGGTAATGAAACGTCTGCAAGAAAACAGCCAAGCTTAGAGAGCGCTAAAGACACCTCCTTTGAACCCTGAGCTACAAATATTCTCGTTTATTGGAATATTTTGCTTCAAGTGGCCTTTCCTTGATGTTTCCATTGGAAACATTTTACCCAACCTATTGAGAAACAAACAAGTTGAAATTCACTGGAGTAAAATCACTCAATTTGCAGCACCTGATTTTGCTGAGAATGTAAATTAGGAACTCAAGAAATTTAATATTTCTCTTCCCCCACTGAGTTGGATACAGCCAATTATGTTCTCCATGCCCTAGGACTCTTCTTAGCCTGGCTGTAGTTTCATCACTGCCATTTTTACCACTGGTTTGCCCCTCGGGCGCACACTCACTTTGTGCACCCATGCACCTTCCATGCATGCTTTGCTCGTGCACACACCTTGTGCGCATGTGCCCAACCTCAAAAATATGGCTAAATAGGACAGCATAGCACCGAGGCAGGTGGGCAGGCCCACCCGTGATCTCCACTAATGGTTCACCCCAAACCGATCCGAACCAACTGAATACCACTTCTGCTGCCATGTAACTTTTTAGCTCTCTCTGGATCCTGAAATGAACTTACTAATTTCCCTACTTACGTTGCGGGTAGAAACAAAGCTGAATTGCCTTGCGACAGCTCAGCAAAATGAGCTTCTCAAAGCTGTAGCTTACTTCAGATGGTCTTCTCTCCTGACTGTCCAGAACTTCATCCATTGTGATTGTATGATCCTCAGCTGATGTAGCTCTGAAGGAGATCCATGCAAGAATGACTTCAAGTATTAATTGCCAAAATCCTTAGATGTCTTAATCTATAGTCTGTTCCAGGTACTGGAAAAATAACATCAATTTATGTTAAAGTGAATAAAGAGATGAGTGGGAAATTTGATGGCCAAGTGGAACACCAGATATGGAATTTCTTTCTTTTTTTCTCTTTCTTTCTTTCTTTCTTTCTTTCTTCTCTTTCTTTCTTTCTTTCCCTCTCTCTCTCTCTCTCTCTCTCTCTCTCTCTCCTTCCTTCCTTCCTTCCCATTTCCTTTATCAAACTGTAGTATAAATCAGAGAGACACTATAATTACAAAAATGTCATCTAACACACGTAAAACCAAACCCATTAATTATAGATTTACAACTCAAAACCCACGGTCACATGTATTTAAGCAGTGCTCCATGATATGGCTTTTCAGTGGACATTTAACCACAATGGTACAGTGATTAGATGGTAACTAATTCTGCTGACTGCCAGCAGTTTGGCAGTTCAAATCTCACCAGGCTCAAGGTTGACTCAGCTTTCCATCCTTCCAAGGTGGGTAAAATGAGGACCCAGATTGTTGGGGGCAATAGGCTGACTGTAGTAAACCACTTAGGGCGGGGCTGTAAAGCACTGTGAAGTTGTATATAAGTCCAAATGCTATTGCTATTGCTATTTACAAAGCAAAGGAGCTGTGCAACCAATAGTTACTAAACCAGCAATTGCAGTACTTTCCAATGATAATGTAGTTGGACTTTCTCAGACTTGAGATTGCTTGCAATCAAGGTATTGCAAGTATTATCACAAACTAGATACTCTTACTCCTGATCTTGAGAAAGTTTTTGACCTCAGTAAAATAGATTGGATTGGCTTTCTAGGGGGACTGGGTGGTTATTTCAAACCTACCTTTCTTTGGTGAAAGGTAAGAGTAAATTGAAGGGATGTGGTGGCTTAGTGGCTAAGATGCTGAGCTTGTCGATCAGAAAGGTTGGCAGTTCAGCGGTTCAAATCCCTAGAAACCGCATAATGGAGTGAGCTCCCGTTACTTGCCCCTAGGTTGGCAGCTTCTGCCAACCTAGCAGTTTGAAAGCAAGTGAAAAAGGCAAGTAGAAAAATAGGGACCATCTTTGGTGGGAAGGTTACAGCGTTCCGTGCGCCTTTGGCGTTTTGTCATGCCGGCCACATGACCACGGAGACGTCTTCAGACAGTGCTGGCCTCTTCGGCTTTGAAACAGAGATGAGCACCACCCCTAGAGCCAGAAACAACTAGCACATATGTGTGAGGAGAACCTCTTTTAGGAGTAAATTGGTTTGTTAGTTTGCTTGCAAAAATTACCTGCCATCTCAGTCCAAACAGAATCAAAGTGATTTCTTGAAGAACTAAAGTAAGAAATTATTCTTTCTATTAGATCTTTGTTGGGACCGATGGACACAGTGAGCTCTCCACCATCAACAGAGATGATTGTTTTCAAAGGAAGAAATTACACATACTGTATATACTCGAGTATAAGCCTAGTTTTTCAGCCCACTTTTTGGGCTGAAAAAAGCCGCCTCGGCTTATACTCGAGTCAGTGAAAAATTTGCCCGAAATGGAGGAGAAAAAAGGGGCGGGGCCATGCCGCTGGGTGACACTCGTGAATGGCCCCAGTGCCCCTGTGAGTTTCCCCTCCCTCTGTGTCAGTTTGCCGCGCAGCGCGCACCGCACCATCCCCCCTCCTCACGTTCTAATGTAATGCAGGGCTGTCTTACGATTCCCCTTCCTCCCCCATCCTGCCGCTCTGCAACGATGTCCCACCTCCCTCCTTGTTATGGCAAGCAGCCACATAGCGATGTCCCACCTCCTCTGGTACAGTGATCCAATGATAGGAATCACTGTGCCGTGTGTCATAGGAGGCGGGACATCGCTCCCGCGGCTGCACGGGACATCATCATCACAGCGGGACATCGCATCATGAGGTGAGTGAAGTATTTCATTGAATACACCGCTAGTTTACTGTTTTTCTTTGAAATAAATATTCAAAAACATTATTGGTATCTATTTTTATTTGTGAAATTTACCGGTAGCTGCCTGCATTTCCCACCCTAGGCTTATACTCGAGTCAATAACTTTTCCAGTTTTTTGTGGTAAAATTAGGTGCCTCGGCTTATATTCGGGTCGGCCTATACTCGAGTATATACGGTAATAATATTTAACTTCCGCATTTAATTTAATTTAATTCAATTTTAAAAGATTAATTTGTTTATTGATGGTTCAGTATTCAAGCTCTCGAGGTCAAATCACGATGTAAATTAAATATGCATTGGCAGTTCTATTAAATAGATTATTTCATTCATCCCACGAATAAAGCCACACCACTCGCTACTTTTTCAAGTAATTTACTATCTTAGAGCAAGTAATTTTTCTGTTTTTCTGAACAGAAAACTAGCATTCACCTAACAAAGCAATTTTTCTAAAAAAAAAATCAGTGATAATAATGTCTTCAGTTATTCTTTGTCATTGATTTTTAAAAACACAGATATCACTGAAGTTTTTATTTTGTGCCAGACTGAGGCTGGTTTGTTAATACAATCACCGTGTGGGTGGATATGGGTGGATGTTTGTAGGTGCATCATCTATAACACTTGTATCTACCTACACTATAGCTATCTCTGTATCTATATCATATAGATATAGCTCTACAAATCAATCTATCAATCTATCTGTCTGTCTGTCTGTCTGTCTCTCTATCTCTTTATCCTCTATATCTATCTATCATATATCTATCTATCATATATCTATATCTATCTGTCTATCTATCTATCTATCTATCTATCTATCTATCTATCTATCTATCTATCTATCTATCTATCTATCTATCTATCTATCTATCTATCTATCTATCATATCTACCTACCTACCTACCTACCTACCTACCTATCCCTCTACCTACCTACCTACCTACCTACCTACCTACCTACCTACCTACCTACCTATCATCTCTCTCTCTATCATCTATCTATCACCTACCTATATTTTTATCTATTTATCTGTCATCTATCTATCATCTATCATCTATTATCTATCTCTACCTATCATATCTATCTATCATCTATCTCTATCTATCAGAGTTAACAAGAACAGTAGGAACCAATACAAACTAAATTAGAACAGAAAAAAGGGGGGAAAAGGAAAATAACAGAAAAAGATGAAGTGCGATAAGAAAAAAAAATGGAAAAAAGAAGAAAAAAAAGAGAGAAAGATATAACAGTGTAAAGAAGTAGCTTCTGAGAATCCAGCCAGGGATAACAATGAAAGAGGCTGTTTTAATTCTTTTATTTTCATAATCCTCAATTCAGAAATGGGTGAAAGCTACTATGGCATAGAACTTAGAATAATAGGATTGCCATCACCCGCAAGACATCATGACACCAATGAAATTAATTTCCCAATTTTCCTGAGTCGCATCTGTGTATTCATGTCTAGTGTGTGGTAACACACTACATCTCACAATGCCTCTGTCATCACTTCTTCATATCCTACCATAGATTCCCAAGAAGTGCACATATTATCTAAGCTAAATTTTACTTCTGTCTTCAGCTTAATCCAAACATCCAAAACAAACTGATTAACCATACATTAACTCAAATTGTTTATATAAAATTCTTGAAATACCACTAAGCTTTTTTAAAATATATGTTTTTTTCTGTGGCACATTATTGCCAAAAGTTTGAAAGAAGATAATGAATTTTACATATCTGATCCTACATATGTACTTTTTTTGAAGACTGTAAATAGGAAGATGTAAACAGGAAGAAATTCATTGAAATGTGTCCTACAAAGATTAAAAGGTTTCAAAGGACATTGATAATTCCAACTGCTGAAGAAACATTTAAAAGATAAAGTATATATTAAAAATTGAGGGGATGTCCTCACAGATCAGATTTAAATATTCTTAGTTCGCATATGACCCACAATATTAGAATATTAGAATGATAAAATCACCAAAGGTGCTTTTTTCAAGAGGCAACTGAACTTTCTGGTTTTTTTCTTTGAAGATGTTTCACTTCTCATCCAAGAAGCTATTTTTTTTTTAGCTCTGACCAGATGGTGGAGAAATGAAAATGACCAGCCGTCTGAAAGGAATATAAATCCTTCCCTTCCCCACCAGAATCAAAGAGTGAAAGTCAAAGAAGCTTCTTAGATGAGAAGTGAAATGTCTTTCAAGAAAAACCGGAAAGTCCAGATGCTGCTTGATAAAAGCACCTTTGGGACAACCATGACCTGGATGACTGAGAATCTCCGTAGACATTAAAAAAACAACACCCTTTTCTCTTTGCCTATTAATTGCACCATTTTCTCTTTGCAATATTTGATTTGTTTACTGCACAATGAGTTACATGGAAGTTTTAATGCGTTTGTTCCCCTTTCTGAAAAACTTATGTTCTATTTTAGGGATCTTGGCGTCCTAGTGGACAACCATTTAAATATGAGCCAGCACTGTGCAGCAGCTGCCCAAAAAGCCAACACAGTTCTAGGCTGCATAAACTAAGGGAGAGAATCAAGATCATGTGACGTGTTAATACAACTTTATAAAGCCTTGGTATAAGGCCACACCTGGAATACTGCATCCAGTTTTGGTCGCCAGGATATAGAAAAGATGTGGAGACTCTAGAAAGAGTGCAGAGAAGAGCAACAAGGATGATTAGGGGATTGGAGGCTAGAACATATGAAGAACAGTTGCAGGAACTGGGTATGTCTAGTTTAATGAAAAGAAGGACTAGGGGAGACATGATAGCAGTGTCCCAATATCTCAGGGGCTGTTACAAAGAAGAGGAAGTCCAGCTATTCTCCAAAGCACCTGAGGGCAAAACAAGAAGCAATGGGTGGAAACTAATCAAGGAGAGAAGCAACTTAGAACTAAGGAGAAAGTTCTTGACAGTTAGAACAATTAATCAGTGGAACAACTTGCCTCCAGAAGTTGTGAATGCTCCAACACTGGAAGTTTTTAAGAAGATGTTGGATAACGATTGGTCTGAAGTGGTGTAGGGTTTCCTGCCTAAGCAGGGGGGTTGGACTAGAAGATCTCCAAGGTCCCTTCCAACTGTTATTCTATTCTACTCTATTTGGGCGGGTTGAAATTCATCTGAAAAGCAGACATTTCTTTTGAGTACCGCCTGGAAAACCTTTAATGATTTTGGGACCATGATTAACTCTTTGATGGAGAAAGATGCAAGGGAGAAGGTTGAGGTATTTTGTGCACCTTGCAGTGTGGGGTAGGAAAGTTTTTAGTAGACTTTTTTTTTTTTACATCTTATGCAGTGGTGGGTTTTCAAAAATTGTTCAAACCTACTCTGTGGGTGTGGCCTCCTTTGTGGGAGTGGCTTGCCACCCATGTGACCGGATGGGAGTGGCTTGCCGCCCATGTGACCGGATATGAAATTATGAATTAGTACTTAGTTCGGTCCAAGTAGCTATTCAGAAACTCTGGCATTGAAGCATGCAAGTCTTAAAGCTGTCAAGTTACAAGATCCTTGCACCCCTAACCCTTTAGAAAAAAATATTAGGGATCTTCAAACCTGACAGCTTTAAGACTTGTGGACTTCAACTCCCAGAATTCCTCCTCCAGTCACGTTGGCCCAGGAACTCTGGCATTAAAGCATGCAAGTCTTAAAGCTGTCAAGTTACAAGATCTTGCACCCCAAATCCTTTAGCAGTGGTGGGTTTCAAAAAATTTTGGAACCTCTTCTGTAGGTGTGGCCTGCTTTCCGGGTCCACTGGTGGAACCTCTTCTAACCGGTCCGGTAGATTTGACGAACCGGTTCTACCGAATAGGTGCGAACTGATAGGAACCCACCTCTGATCTTATGTGGCAATTTTGTACGTGTCTTGTATTAACAGCTTTTAATTGTTGGGCCTCCAAAACCTGGGAATGCTATCTGAAGTGGTTTGTGGAACTCCAAACACTGGTTTAGGAACATACTTGAAAAGAAATTTCCATGCCCATGAATTCTTTAGCAACATTGCAGTGCCTTATTTTTCAAGTAGGCTAATACCTCAGTCTTTACACTACACATGCCTTTTTTCTCTCTCTCCTTGGCTATAGATTCACATAATTTGCAGCTCAAATAACTATGGACTGAACTGAATTATTATTTGATCTTGAACGCAACTTTCTTCCCCTTAAAGATAGTCTAATTAGGAAACCTTTAGAATGCCTTTTTTGTCTCCCCCCCCTCCTTTTTTTTTTTCCATTAGTCACTCATTCTCCTTCACTACTTCACTTTCTTTTGTTCCTTTCCATCTCCTTCGGCTGGGGGAGGACCAGAATAAGTAACAACCAGGCCTGCTTTTGAAATGGAAAAATGGTTTCAAATCATTGGCAAAGCTTAATGACTTCTGACTGCTGAGATATGTTAATTTAAGGCAGACCAAATGTTCCTCAGCTGCGAAAATTTGGTAGTGTTCATTGGGAACTGGCAAGATTTATGAGGTCCCAGTGGCAAAGATTGTGTTCTGCTCTAGCATTACAATCTTTCACGTATTAGCTGATAAAAGGCAGTGTGGAAATTTGAGAGGAGAGAAACTAAAAAAAAAAAAAGAACAAGGAGGGGAAAAAATAACGAAAAGGATCTAAAAGTTCCTTGAAGAATACGGGGAAATTGGTTCCATTTCCTTCACCTTTATCCACATCCCTAAGAATCAGAGTAAACGCTATTTTAATGTATAATTTACAATTAAGTGGGAATGGGGGGGGGGGGGGAGATTGGTGAAAGAAGCCATTTACTCAGTTAAAAATAATAAGAATTCGCCTACAAGCTTTTTACAAACGCAAAATTAATCAGTGGTTCTCTCTCTTCAGTGATCTGGCTGCCCTTCTCAGCTTGGGCTCCAATTGTGTCGGGTCCATATGTTGTCACCTGCAGAGCAAGTCCAAAGATGTAGCATTACACAAATGCTGGTATGACTTTCTGAACTCTGAATGTCCCTCTGCATTCCTGTATGATTAAAATTGGATCTAATCAGCCTCTTGGGAGAAACTGCTCTTGCCCTTGAGATAATCAGGTTTATAAGGAGAGAGTTTGGTGCAAATCATTAATAAAGCAGGTTTTTAAGGCATCCAGACCCTGCAAATTTATTTTCAGAGTATGAAACGGCACTATATAGACGCAATATTCCTTACAAATAATGCAGTCTTTGTAATTTTACAGTCTTTTGCACATTATATAGTTTTTTTTTAAAAGTGTAGCGACAGTGATTTGCACCTGTAATGTGGGAAATAATATTTGCGTGACAGATTGATCACAACTGATTTAAAACTCATCCTCTTCCCCACAGTAGAAGAGCTACTGCTGCTTAGTAGTGAGAGTGTGAGACAAGTGTGTTAACCTCACAGCCCCGAGAGCCAGATACAACATGTGCTGGCCCCGCCCAGTTTAGTGAAGGGTTTTTTCCTCTTCCCCATCCCAATACATCACATGATGCCGCGAGTTTGACACCCCTGTTCTAGATCAAACCTAGGCCCAGGTATTGTTCTGGGAGAGTGGACAAACTGAGTGAAAGAACTGCTGGTGACCTTCTATCGCTGCACCATAGAGAGTATTTTAACTTACTGCGCCTGTGTATGGTTTGCCAGTTGCACAGTGGCAGATAGGACAGCGCTTAGAGGGTTAACATCATTGTCCAGAATATCATTGGTTGCCTTCTCTCCTCTTTGGAAGAACTTTATAGTTCCTGCTGCCTTAAGAAAGTTCAAAACATCCTGAAAGATCCACTTCATCCTGGGCACCCTTTTTTTTTTAACTATTACCATCTGCAGACGGTACAGGACAATAAAAACAAGGACAATAGGCTGAAAACAGCTTCTATCCCAGAGCAGGAACTATATTTGAATTCCACTGTGTATAGTGCATATTAATGCAATATCAAGGACTTGTCAAATTCCAATTGTACTAGAATGTGCAGGAGTGTGGTTCGGTTTCTAGCAAATAGCAATAGCAGTTAGACTTATATACACTTCATAGGGCTTTCAGCCCTCTCTAAGCGGCTACAGAGTCAGCATATCGCCCCAACATTCTAAGGTCCTCATTTATACCACCCTCGGAAGGCATTGGAAGGCTGAGTCAACCTTGAGCCGGTGAGATTTGAACCGCTGAACTGCAGATAACAGTCAGCTGAAGTCACCTGCAGTACTGCACCCTAACCACTGTGCCACCTCGGCTCTTAATACTGTATTCCCCTCATTTAAATACCCGTGAAGTATGGAATGGACTGTTTTCCATGTTTCCCTGTTTTCCAGGATCCAATAAACATACCCCAAACTGCTTTCATTTATAGAATAGTGATTGCACAACCACCCCGAACCAACCATTTTGGAATAAGTTGTCTGTCTTGTCCTGCCAGAAGCATCTGACACGGTGTGCTTTTTCTACCCATTGCCGATCCTTCGTAATGTGTACTTCTCTTCCTGTTACTTAAACCAAGTTTGTCCTAAGCTTGCAAGCCAAGAAGCATTGGGTGTGTGTATGTGTTAAGCTGAATGAATAGATAAGGTAAAAGTAAAGGTTCTTCTCACACATATGTGCTAGTCATTCCTGACTCTAGGGGGCAGTGCTCATCTCCGTTTCAAAGCCAAGAGCCAGCGCTGTCCAAAGATGTCTCCGTGGTCATGTGGTTGGCATGACTCACCGCCGAAGGCGCACGGAATGCTGTTCCCTTCCCACCAAATGTGGTTCCTATTTTTCTACTTGCATTTTTACGTGCTGTCGAACTGCTAGGTTGGCAGAAGCTGGGACAAGTAACGGGAGCTCACTCCGTGATGTGGCATTAGGGATTCGAACTGCCGACCTTTCTGATCGACAAGCTTAGGGTCTTAGCCACTGAGCCACCACGTCCCTGAATGAATAAATAGCTCTGTCCTAATTTATGCGAAGAAGTTGGCATTATATAAAATGCTGAGATTAGCTTCCATGTACTATCAAGCTTACCTCACTCCTTTTATTTTGCACACAATTTTGCAAAAAAAAAAAAAAAAAAGAGGAGAGAGGAATCTTATCGGTCCTGCCATCAGTTCATTAGGGAATCAAAATGAGAGGACGAGTGTTTTTCCTAAAGATTACTTTTTCCTTTCACCCACAGGCTCTGGGAAGGCCGTAAATAGTCCATTGTTGGTTAATGGACGCTTCACTTATACAGCTGGGTTGTTTAATATTTTACGAGTGTTACTTTGTTTTGCTCTCAACGATCTCAGGCAGTTAAGGATTTAGAATCGGTGTTTTCTCAGCCCATCTGCGGGTTTCCTATCTTCTCTGGCCTTGAGAATATGTTTAAATTTATTAAAGCGAAGCGAAGGCTCAGTATTTCAAAGAACAGCCAAGTGACACAGGGAATTGGTTATTAATGGAAAGGAGCTGCCATGGGGCGATTGAAATTTAATGATATCCTACAAGAAAAAAAATGAGGGTGTCACTTCCAAAAAGTCAGCTAATGCCAGCCTTTTTAAGTCCTGCCGCTAAGTTTATGCCTGCACACATAATGTTTCAAAAAGCGTTTAGGAAACACGGACCAGTGGCTGTACTGGATTATCCTTTCACCTTCTCGCCTGCTCCAAATGGGTTTGTGCAGTGAGCGATTTAATCTCTAAATATAGGGAACGTTAAAGAGGGGAAAAAAAATAACATTGCTGTTTTTCACAAGCTAAGGGCCTTTGGCAATCCTCCAGAGATGGACTTGCAAATATGCGATCTCCATATGCTCACAGCGAGCTCTGAAACTGGCTCATCTCCCAAAATGCAAAACAGAAAACTTCACTCCTCCTTTTCTTCTCCAACCCAAGAAACTTCAGACGAGTGGACGAAGTAGATTTATCTTCTCAGAAGGCAACCACAATGGTCCATCTGAAAAAGGTTTGAAAAGTTTTCAGATCCTTGCACCCCTTAGCCGACGATTTTGTAGCACAAATGGTACCTTTACCCTAGCACAAATCTTTCTGCACTGTCCTATTTTCCCCATAGAGAACATAGAAATGTGTAACTGTCATAAGAGAGGGCGCCTATCTTACTATATTTTTGGACCACAGATAATCATTTTTCAAGGATCAATCTTCAAATGGAAAGAAATGCAAACACACAACTGAATAATGATTTCAGGAACAAGTACTCCTTGGATTGATTTGATTTGGACAGAAACAACTTAATGGGTGTCAAAATAAATAAATCTGAAAGCCCTTTAATATTATGGAAACCAAGCCTGTTTTAAGTCATGAGTTCTCTGTCTGCTGTAGTTGTGAAATAGTGCATGAAATTGCGTTATTATTTTTTTCATATAAAAGACCTGGAAAAAAAAATAGTGCTCAGTCTCTCAACTTAAGGTGTCAGATA
>NW_022473882.1:0-19036 GCF_009769535.1 Thamnophis elegans | reverse complement strand
GCATAAAAGAAACTAATCAGGCAAGTAATTACCAATCTAGTATCTCTTTTATGTAGTTTTGCAAATATTGTTTCTTGGATATTTATAGCCCTCTTTCTTTCCACTCAACGGGGGAGTCGGGCGGAGAAGGGTATCAAGATTCAGTTCTTCCTACGGATTAAAGGAATTCCTGCTGTTGCCCTCGCTAAGCTGGGGTGCGGCGGCTTCGCAGAATGCCACTTTACTTTTAATTCTTAAAACGCACCAGCTCCTAATCCTGTTAATGGACAGAAGCAATTAAGTTAAAATCAACTTTAAATGTCCTGTCCTCTCCACTTCCTGGAGTACGTCCCCCAAAACTTAACCCATCCCGTTCTCTAATTGCGCAAAACAAATTTGTTCCCTTCTAAATGCATTAATTTTTTTTTGGGGGGGGGGCACAGGATCTGGTTTTATGAAACTCAGGATTTTAAATTTTTTTTTTAAAAAAAATGTAGATCAGGAAAGCCTAATCTTGGCCATTTTTACGACCTGTGGACTTCAACTCCCAGAATTCCCCAGCCAGCGAGAGATGGGAGAAGACATCACAAACGCTTCCATATCCATCTTAAAAAGAGTTTCTGGATGTATTTATTTTTTTGCTGCCTCCATAAATTTCTTAAAATTTGCGCACCAGGTGGGACCCAAAGGGAAGCGCCTAATTGCGAGAAAAAGAAGAGCGAGAGAGAGACACAGGGAAGGAAGAGTCTTAGAAGAGGTTCCCGGTTACCATAGCGATGGGAAGATGAAAGCAGCGGTCCTGTTTCCCCACGACAAAAATTGATGTTCAAGTCGCTTGTCAGAATACAAATCCAGAAAAGAAAAAAATCTAGTTTCCAAAGGAATCACCCACAGCTTTTTAGCCTGCAGTGTGATCTACTTAAAACCCTACTTAAAACTGAAGCTACAACAGCCCTGGCAAAAGTGACTTATGACCTGTCCTTGCAGTTATGACCGTCGCAGTATCTCCAGTCGTGTGATCCAAACATGGACATTGTGCATATTTGCCAACAGGTGCATTATCCCAAGGTCGCCTAAATGCCACCTGTGACTTTCCCAGCCGGCTTCCGACAAGCAAAGTCAATCGGGGGAAACCAGCTTCCCTTAACGCCCATGTGCTCCACTTAACGATTGCGGGGATTCACTTCAGCACCAGCGTAGCAAGAAAGGTTTTAAAATCAGGTACAAATTAACTGCCTTACTTAGCAATAGAAATTAGCCATGGAATCCCAAGGCTGGAAGGGACCTTGGAGGTCTTCTAGTCCAACCCCATCAATCAATCAATAAAAACACGAGTGTTTTTTTTTAGTTCTCCTATCCATCCATCCAGCAATTATTATTATTTAGCCTACGATAACATGACAACAAACACAAGTATACACAGGCACACAATCCAAGTAGTTATACACAAAATTTTTAAGGAGGTGGGGCATCAATCCCTCCATCAGAGTCTCTTGTGTGTTTTTACATAGTCCTCGAGTTACAACAGTTCATTTAGCGACCATTCGAAGTTATGACGGCACTGCAAAAAGCGACTTACGCCCTTTTTTTCATACTTGCGACCGTTGCAACATTCCCACGGTCCAAATTCAGGTGCTTGGCAACCGACTCCTATTTATGACGGTAGCAATGTCCCAGTATCCCCTTTGCGACTTTCTGACAGGCAAAGTCGGCGAGAAAGCCAGGTTCACTTAACAAACTGCCTGACTAACTTAACAACGACAGTGATTCACTTAACGACAGCAAAGAAAGACCGTATGAGGAGCTGCGATGGCACGGCGGTTAGAATGCAGCCCTGCAGGCAAACTCTGCCCTCCGTCGGCAGTTCGATCCAGATCGACTCGAGACTGATTCAGTTTTCCGCCCTTCTGAGGTCGGTAAAATGAGGAGCCAGGTTTTTGCTGACTCTGCAAACCGCTTAGAGAGAGAGAGAGGGTGTTAAAGCACTGTGAAGCGGTATGTAAGTTTAAATCCTATTGCTAAAATAGGGTCAAAATTTACTGAAGAACTGTCTCACTCAGCAGTAAAATGTCGGGCTCAATTGTTGTCGTAAACCGAGAACTACAGGTATTTCTCACATCCGTAAACAAATAAACACAATCTCAGAGAGTGTTTTTGAGTTTCTCACAATCCAACAGACCTCCGACACTCACTCTCTCTCTCTCTCTCTCTCTCTCTCTCTCTCTCTCTCTCTCTCTCTCTCTCTCTCTCTCAGCTTTGCCAGCGAGAGTTAACCAGCGAAAACCAGCCAGCCACCCACTGGGGCAGAGAGGGTTAACTCTACCCGCTAACAGTTTTTTGCAGCCCCCTTTTCTTATGCTAATGTCTGATCCTGTCTCCTAGGCAGACGGCTGGGCTGGGGAGGGGGCTGGAGGGATGCATTCAGACAGATTTGGAAATAAACATGTATACCCCACCCCATTTCCTGGGGGTGGGGGGAAGGGGGAAGAGAAGGACTAGGCAGGGAAGAGTGGGGGGGGGGGGGGGTCAAGGAGAAGGATTTATCAGTGCTGTTCAAGTGTGTGTGTATGTGTGTGTGTGTGTGTGTGTGCCCAGCAGCCATGCACCATTAATAGATAAAGCCCCCGGAGTCTGGAATGCAGACAGTTCGACTATATTTATCCTCCAAGGAAGATTTAAGCAGCCCTCCCTCTCAAATAGTGCACTTGAACAGGGGGGGGGAGGGTCTTCCAAATGGGTTGAGAATAGGGTAGTGGGAGTTAGGCGGGAGATGGTCTGTACAATGTTCTTTTTTTTTTTTGCAGGAAAAAGGTATTTAAATTTAGAGCCCACCAATTTATACCCTGCCAACAAAAGTGGGTATAGTCAAGGTGATGGTTTTCCCAGTTGCAATGGATGGCTGTGAAGGTTGGACCATAAGGAAGGCTGAGCGCCAAAGAATGGAGGCCTTTGAACTCTGGTGCTGGAGAAGAAGACTCCTGCATTGAGTCCCTTGGACTGCAAGGCCATCCAACCGGTCAGTCCTAGAGATCATTTTTACTGCTCTTTAGAAGGCCAGATCCTGAAGAGGAAACTCAAAGTCTTTGGCCACCTAATGAGAAGGAAGGACTCCCTGGAGAAGAGCCTCATGCTGGGAATGATGGAGGGCAAAAGAAGAAGAAGGGGACGACAGAGAAGGAGGAGGCTGGATGGAGTCACCGAAGCAGTCGGCGTGAGCTTCAATGGACTCCAGAGGATGATAAGAGGACAGGAAGGCCTGGAGGAACATTGTCCGTGGGGGTCGCGATGGGTCGGACATGACTTCGCAACTAACAACAACAAAATTTACACCCCAGGAGAAAAGTTTCAAAAAGCACAAATATTTGGTTAGGACGTCTTGCCACTCAGAGTCCTTTCCAAGGTGTTCTCGCGAGAAAGTGCAGCCACTCTTTGAACTCACAAAAGTTCGAAGTTACAACTTTGATCCTTGTAGGATTGTTTTGGATTGCGTTTCGCGCTTACGGCCATGGTAGCATCCCCGTGGTCCCGTGATCGAAACTCAGGGGCATATTTATGATGGTCACAGGGTAGCAATATAGCAATAGCAGTTAGACTTATATACCGCTTCATAGGATCACATCGCGATCCCCATTTGCCCTTCCCAACGAAGTCAACAGGGGAGACCCAATTCGTGTAACCCCTGCATTCCTAACTTTTAACAAACGCAGTGGCCCGCTTCACAAGGTTGTAAAATGGGACAACGCTCACTTAACTAATGTCTCACTTAACCCCATAGTAATTTTGGGCTCAACTGTGGTCCTAAACTGAGGACCAGCTGTGACAGAAAGCGGGAACTGTCACCAATTTCACTTTTTTTCTGTAGAGTTTGAAGTTAGCGGACACTGAGAAGCCCCCCCCCTTTCCGGGACAATGGACTTCCAGGGAAACTGGGT
Source organism: Thamnophis elegans (assembly GCF_009769535.1). Classification (NCBI taxonomy): domain Eukaryota; kingdom Metazoa; phylum Chordata; class Lepidosauria; order Squamata; family Natricidae; genus Thamnophis; species Thamnophis elegans. Next base: position 15,125 of record NW_022473882.1, on the reverse strand, counting down.
TTTTTTTAATTTAAAAAAAAGGCTATTAATAAACTTCTTTTACTACTTGGGAATGGGGCAGCCCGTGAATAGCTTATAAAATTTACTAGACAGCCAGCCCCGAGTTTTATTTGCACATAATCTGGGCACCTTGGAGACTCCCTAAAAGTTATGCGCCAGGAGCAGACACCACACAATTTCTTCTCACATTGTCGCCATGTACAAAATAAAAGAGGCAAACTGTTAGCCAGGGGCTGGCATGAATCCTGCTTTCTATTTTGAAAAGTCTGTTTTATGGCTGATTTAATCAAGCTGCAGGACTAGATTAGGATTCTACTCCAGAGAGATATCAAAACGAGTTTGAAACGTAGATATTTGGACAGGATTTCTCTTAGGATTGAGATAGTGGGGAAGAAAACAGGGAGCAAGGAACTCCAGAAATTAAGATATTTGAGGCTTCCTCACCCTTACTTCTTCTGTCCACCTCAACCTGCCCGGCTGATGCGAGTTCCCAAAAACTTTTGTGGCAAGGTTGCGGGGTTTTTTGGGAGTTCAAATAAGAGCATTAACCAAGTGCAAATAAGGAGGTTGTTGACTCACGGAATTCCAGAGCGATCTTTGTGTTTTCGTTCACAAAAGTACTATTCATGGAAAGGGGGGGAGAATAAAGATCCTTGTCAGACCCAGCCTTGAAAAGTTCACAAACTATCCGAATTTGGTTATTTCCCCGCAGCACAAGGGCGGACAAATTGTGCCAAGCAAGAAAACTCCACACCCACACAATTAACCCTTAAAAGAAGTTTTAAAAGTACAAAAGAAAAGTTGAAAGCGTGACCTGCCTGACCAAGCTCTCTGCAGCTGGCCAAGATTTTTCAAAGAAAAGATAATAAAATTGCTTATTTTTCAACTTGATTGGTCATCCAGATCGCCTCCTTTGAAATTAGAATAACAAGAGTTGGAAGGGGCCTTGGGAGGTCTTCTAGTCCAACCCCCCCTGCTCAGGAAGGAGACCCTACCCCATTCCAGACAAAGGACTGTCCAATCTCTTCTTCAAAGCCTCCAGTCTAGTGGGAAGCTGTTCCGCTGGTGAATTGCTCTGGCTGCCGGGAAATTTCTCCTTAATTCAAAGTTGCTGCTCTTCTTGATTAGTTTCCACCCACTGCTTCTTGTCTTCTTCTCCTTGGAGAACAGGTTGACCCTTCCTCCTCTTTGTGGCAGCCCCACAAATATTGGAAGCCTGCTATCGTGTCACCCCCTAGTCCTTCCTTTTATAGCATCTCTGAGAATGCACAGAGTACATTTCTCCACTCTTTAGCAGCCACTTGTGTCCCAATTGGATTCAACGTGACCCGTCAAAACCGCGGTCCACAAAAGCGCGATCGACGAAAGCGCGCATTTGATGTCATCACAGCGCGACGAAAAAAAAATAAAAATTGAAATAAAAATAAAATTAAAGCAAGCTGATTCACATAAAGGTAAGGTTTAGGTTTAGGTTTAGGGTTAGGTTAAGGGTTAGGGTTAGGTTTAGAGCGTTAGGTTACGTTTAGCGTTACGTTAAAGGTTAGCGTTAGGTTTAGCGTTAGGTTAAAACGGGTTAGGTTTAGGGTTAGATTTAGGCTTAGGTTTAGGGGGGTTAGGGTAAGGTTTTCGCTTTATTTTTACATTTTTTGATCACAGCGCGATGTTTTCGTCGCGCTGTGATGACGTCAAATGCGCGCTTTCGTCGACCGCGATTTTGTCGTCCGCGGTTTGTGGTGGAACCGGATTCAAAGGGTTATTAAAAAAAAATGAAGATTAACTTTTTCGTTTGCTTGCTGGGAGAGGAGCGAATTTTAAATTTCAACAACAGGAAGAGCATCTTACTAACACCATTCCACGTTGTTGACATCTTATCCCCAGGCTTCCCTTTAAAACAGCGCGTCATCTCCCCCCCCACCCCCCACCCCGAGGAGGGGAGGGAAATACATTCTGGGTGACATCACCAAACTTCATTAAGGGGAAAAGGACACCCGAATGAAGACGAAAAACATTTTCACGCACCCAGCCCTGTAAATGACAACTTTTGAGCGTTCCCAGATGGCGAAAGCACCGTCTGCACCAGTTTTTCTCAAACTTGGCGACTTTTAAGAGGTGTGCATTTCAGCTCCCAGAATCCCCCTGAAAGAATCAACTAAACAAATGAGAACTATCTGTAACCCCCCTAGGGCAGTGTTTCTCAACCTTGGCAACTTGAAGATGTCCGGACTTCAACTCCCAGAATTCCCCAGCCAGCGAATGCTGGCTGGGGAATTCTGGGAGTTGAAGTCCAGACATCTTCAAGTTGCCAAGGTTGAGAAACACTGCTTTAGTATTAAGAGAGATGCGGCGGCTATCAGCTTCCTTTGGAGTCAGACATCAATGAGGCAGAAGAACAGCTGGAGCCTGTTCCCAGTGTGCGCATGCACAGAGTTGCTACACAAAGGGAACAGCTAAAGAACAGGGGTCGACTTGGGAGTTAGGCCACAGGTGGATGGTGAATGGCCCCTCCCAGAAGGAATAAAAGAGGAGTGGAGTTTGCAGGAGACAGTTCGCTTCATTGGTTCGTGACTCTCCGAGATCGAAATTCAGATGCTTAACTCGTGCTTTGGACGGTCGCGATAACCAGGGGTCACGCGATAACTGTGTGAATCCCAGCAGTTGTGAGTCACACGACTGTGAAGTGAGTCACACGACTGTGAAATGAATCACGCTTCCCCGTGGGATTTGCCCATCAGAAGGTCGCAAAGTCCACGGGGGGAAGCCTGATTCGTGCGACTCACAACTGCTGGGATTCACAACTGTGGCGAGGAAGGTTGTAAAACAGGGGCAAAACGCATGTAACCCTCGGCAACAACAGAAACCTTCTGCTTAACTGTGGTCATTTTAAGTTGAGGACCGCCTGTACCCCCCCAAAAAAGAGAATAGGGCACACCAAAAACGGGCACGCCAACCCACGCTTCTCACATCCCAACCAGCCTCTTAACTGCCACCTGACAGCGAAAGGTTTTAAACAGGTAAGATGCAAACATCCATCAGCGATGAGTTATTTGCCAAGGCGCAGTTAATCTTCCCCCAAAGGGCTGGGCCAGTGAAAGGATAATAACCATTACTTCTGAGCCACAGGAAGCAGAATAGAATAGAATAACAAGAGTTGGAAGGGACCTTGGAGGTCTTCTAGTCCAACCCTCCGCTCAGGCAGGACACCCTATGCCCTTGATGGCGAACCTGTGGCACGCATGCCAGAGGTGGCACGAAGAGCCCTCTTTGTGGGCACACACGCAGTTGCCAGCCACTCTTCTGGGTCCCCCCCCACGCCACCTGTTCTTTGCGCGCTGGAAAACAGCCCGAAAAACCCACGAAAAACAGGCCATTTTAGGCTGTTTTCAGGCCATTTTTCCAGCCGGAAAAACGGGGGAAAAAACAGGCATGTGTACACCAGCAAGCTAGTGTTTGGATTTCTGACATGCACACATGCACCCACATTCCAGTTTGAGCACTGGGTGCTGAAAAGGTTCACCATCATTGCCCTGTGCCATTTCAGATAAATGGTTCTCCAATCTCTTCTTAAAAGCTGCTCCAGTGTCGGAGCAAATAAACAACAGCTCTCCAAATTTCCAAAATAACCAAGCCGGAGAAAACCATAAAAATCCCTCCCTCCAAAGGAGGCAGCCCGTCGGGAATTTGGGGCTTCCTGCAACGCTTCCTGGTGTCACCGGGAAGAGCCTCCAGGGATCCCCAAACCGGATGAGCGATCCCAAAAAACGAAGCACTTTTCTCTTGGGAGAACCAGGCTGTGTCACCCCGTAATTATCTCTCTGCCCAAAAAGAAGAGAAGGGAAGGCGTAAAGAGGCGTCTGCACAGGATATCCCATAATGATACCCCCTGCCCAAAATGCCAAGCAGGTGTATCTCGCCTTGCACCTCCCCCCCCCCCCATTTCTTTCTTTCCGTCGAAGAGGGCATTCGAATGCCCGCTCTTCCTTTATTAGTTTGGCAAGGGGTGGATGGAGAATTGAAAAAGTGTTCCAGGAGAAAACTCCCAACTAAGTGACTGCTGTTAGATGGGAAGCCAAGGCGAATTCCTTGGCTGAACCTCGTGGGGAGCTGAGCCTAGCCCCCCCCCCACTTTGGCTAAAAATGCTGCATTTCCAGAAGTTGGGAATGATCTTAGAATCACATAGTAAGAAATCCTCAGAGTTAAATAGTCTAAGAAGTTTGTTTGAATTCCTGTAGGTGTCCGTCCTTCCTCTCTCCTCCCTTCTCCTTCCTTTCCTTCCTATTCTTTCTTCCTTCTCTCACCCTCCATTCCTCTCTCCCTTCTCCTTCCTTCCCTTTCCCTTCCTTTCCTATTCTTTCTTTTCTCTCCCACTCCTTCTCCCTTTGTTTCTCTCCCTTCCTTCCTCTTTTCCTTTCTCGTTTCCTTCTCTCCTTTTCCTTCCTTCCTTCGGTCCCTTTTTCTCTCATCCTCCCTTCATTCTCCTTTCTTTCCTTCCTACTTTCCTCCTCCCTCTCTTCCTCCATTCTTTTTTCCCCTTCCTTCCTTCTTTCTTTTCCTTCCTTCCCTCTTTCCTAAACCAAGCACTGAAAGCATGGAAACTCACAAAGCCGATTCCAAACTCAGTGGTACTTTTAAGTTTATTTTGGAAGGCAGGTAAGCTTTTAAAAATTCTGCTTCTGATTTCGATACGCAGCCCAGCCCCGTACCACTAAATGCATATATCCGTTTTTTTAAACTTCAACGGTCTGGAATGTAAAACAAACCGATTAACATGTCCAATTGTTTTAATTAGCAATTCCAAGTTTCCTTAGTGAATTAAATCCACCCAGCCTCAGGCACTTCCTAACAAACACCCTGTTGCAACTGGACCTCGCAGAAATCACAAAAGAAAGTGCAAACTTGGGCCACAACCTGCAGAGTTGGCGCATAATTTGGAATAGAATAGAATAACAAGAGTTGGAAGGGACCTTGGAGGTCTTCTAGTCCAACCCCCTGCTTAGGCAGGAACCTACACCACTTCAGACAAATGGTTATCTAATCTCTTCTTTAAAAACTTCCAGTGTTGCAGCATTCACAACCTCTGGAGGCAAATTGTTCCACTGATTGATTGATTGTTCTAACCGTCAGGAAATTTCTCCTTAGTTCTAAGTTGCTTCTCTCCTTGATTAGTTTCCATTCATTGCTTCTCGCCTTGCCTTCTGGTGCTTTGGAGAATAGTTTGACTCCCTCTTCTTTGTGGCAGCCCCTGAGATATTGGAACACTGCTAACATAATGCCTAAGCCATAGTTTACAGATCACTCTATACCTGGGCTCTCGCTGAGGAGAGACCAGATAGCCAAGGGCTCAGCGTGAGCCAGGCCAAAAGGAGTTTCTTTCCAGAAAAACAAAATTCCATACATAATCCAAATGGGTTAGCCAATGCCAGCTTTTAAGAGAAATTCTGCAGCTGAGCTATGCAGGCTTGCAACAATAGGAGAAGGGAATGTTCCAGGAATTAACTCCCTTGAAAAGGCTAGAATGGAGGTCTTCAAACTTGCCAACTTTAAGACTTGGGGACTTCAACTCCCAGAATTCTCCAGCCAGCCATAGCTTGTGGACTTCAACTTTTAAGACTTGGGGACTTCAACTCCCAGAATTCTCCAGCCAGCAGAGCTGGCTGGAGAATTCTGGGAGTTGAAGTCCCCAAGTCTTAAAGTTGCCAAGTTTGAAGACCTCCATTCTAGCCTTTTCAAGGGAGTTAATTCCTGGAACATTCCCTTCTCCTATTGTTGCAAGCCTGCATAGCTCAGCTGCAGAATTTCTCTTAAAAGCTGGCATTGGCTAACCCATTTGGATTATGTATGGAATTTTGTTTTTCTGGAAAGAAACTCCTTTTGGCCTGGCTCACGCTGAGCCCTTGGCTATCTGGTCTCTCCTCAGCGAGAGCCCAGGTATAGAGTGATCTGTAAACTATGGCTTAGGCATTATGTTAGCAGTGTTCCAATATCTCAGGGGCTGCCACAAAGAAGAGGGAGTCAAACTATTCTCCAAAGCACCAGAAGGCAAGGCGAGAAGCAATGAATGGAAACTAATCAAGGAGAGAAGCAACTTAGAACTAAGGAGAAATTTCCTGACGGTTAGAACAATCAATCAATCAGTGGAACAATTTGCCTCCAGAGGTTGTGAATGCTGCAACACTGGAAGTTTTTAAAGAAGAGATTAGATAACCATTTGTCTGAAGTGGTGTAGGGTTTCCTGCCTAAGCAGGGGGTTGGACTAGAAGACCTCCAAGGTCCCTTCCAACTCTTGTTATTCTATTCTATTCCAAATTATGCGCCAACTCTGCAGGTTGTGGCCCAAGTTTGCACTTTCTTTTGTGATTTCCTGCGAGGTCCAGTTGCAACAGGGTGTTTTGTTAGGAAGTGCCTGAGGCTGGGTGGATTTAATTCACTAAGGAAACTTGGAATTGCTAATTAAAACAATTGGACATGTTAATCGGTTTGTTTTACATTCCAGACCGTTGAAGTTTAAAAAAAACGGATATATGCATTTAGTGGTACGGGGCTGGGCTGCCGTATCGAAATCAGAAGCAGAATTTTTAAAAGCTTACCTGCCTTCCAAAATAAACTTAAAAGTACCACTGAGTTTGGAATCGGCTTTGTGAGTTTCCATGCTTTCAGTGCTTGGTTTAGGAAAGAGGGAAGGAAGGAAAAGAAAGAAGGAAGGAAGGGGAAAAAAGAATGGAGGAAGAGAGGGAGGAGGAAAGTAGGAAGGAAAGAAAGGAGAATGAAGGGAGGATGAGAGAAAAAGGGACCGAAGGAAGGAAGGAAAAGGAGAGAAGGAAACGAGAAAGGAAAAGAGGAAGGAAGGGAGAGAAACAAAGGGAGAAGGAGTGGGAGAGAAAAGAAAGAATAGGAAAGGAAGGGAAAGGGAAGGAAGGAGAAGGGAGAGAGGAATGGAGGGTGAGAGAAGGAAGAAAGAATAGGAAGGAAAGGAAGGAGAAGGGAGAGAGAGGAAGGACGGACACCTACAGGAATTCAAACAAACTTCTTAGACTATTTAACTCTGAGGATTTCTTACTATGTGATTCTAAGATCATTCCCAACTTCTGGAAATGCAGCATTTTTAGCCAAAGTGGGGGGGGGGCTAGGCTCAGCTCCCCACGAGGTTCAGCCAAGGAATTCGCCTTGGCTTCCCATCTAAACAGCCAGTCACTTTAGTTGGGAGTTTTCTCCTGGAACACTTTTTCAATTCTCCATCCACCCCTTGCCAAACTAATAAAGGAAGAGCGGGCATTCGAATGCCCTCTTCGACGGAAAGAAAGAAATGGGGGGGGGGGGAGGTGCAAGGCGAGATACACCTGCTTGGCATTTTGGGCAGGGGGTATCATTATGGGATATCCTGTGCAGACGCCTCTTTACGCCTTCCCTTCTCTTCTTTTTGGGCAGAGAGATAATTACGGGGTGACACAGCCTGGTTCTCCCAAGAGAAAAGTGCTTCGTTTTTTGGGATCGCTCATCCGGTTTGGGGATCCCTGGAGGCTCTTCCCGGTGACACCAGGAAGCGTTGCAGGAAGCCCCAAATTCCCGACGGGCTGCCTCCTTTGGAGGGAGGGATTTTTATGGTTTTCTCCGGCTTGGTTATTTTGGAAATTTGGAGAGCTGTTGTTTATTTGCTCCGACACTGGAGCAGCTTTTAAGAAGAGATTGGAGAACCATTTATCTGAAATGGCACAGGGCAATGATGGTGAACCTTTTCAGCACCCAGTGCTCAAACTGGAATGTGGGTGCATGTGTGCATGTCAGAAATCCAAACACTAGCTTGCTGGTGTACACATGCCTGTTTTTTCCCCCGTTTTTCCGGCTGGAAAAATGGCCTGAAAACAGCCTAAAATGGCCTGTTTTTCGTGGGTTTTTCGGGCTGTTTTCCAGCGCGCAAAGAACAGGTGGCGTGGGGGGGGGACCCAGAAGAGTGGCTGGCAACTGCGTGTGTGCCCACAAAGAGGGCTCTTCGTGCCACCTCTGGCATGCATGCCACAGGTTCGCCATCAAGGGCATAGGGCGTCCTGCCTGAGCGGAGGGTTGGACTAGAAGACCTCCAAGGTCCCTTCCAACTCTTGTTATTCTATTCTATTCTGCTTCCTGTGGCTCAGAAGTAATGGTTATTATCCTTTCACTGGCCCAGCCCTTTGGGGGAAGATTAACTGCGCCTTGGCAAATAACTCATCGCTGATGGATGTTTGCATCTTACCTGTTTAAAACCTTTCGCTGTCAGGTGGCAGTTAAGAGGCTGGTTGGGATGTGAGAAGCGTGGGTTGGCGTGCCCGTTTTTGGTGTGCCCTATTCTCTTTTTTGGGGGGGTACAGGCGGTCCTCAACTTAAAATGACCACAGTTAAGCAGAAGGTTTCTGTTGTTGCCGAGGGTTACATGCGTTTTGCCCTGTTTTACAACCTTCCTCGCCACAGTTGTGAATCCCAGCAGTTGTGAGTCGCACGAATCAGGCTTCCCCCCGTGGACTTTGCGACCTTCTGATGGGCAAATCCCACGGGGAAGCGTGATTCATTTCACAGTCGTGTGACTCACTTCACAGTCGTGTGACTCACAACTGCTGGGATTCACACAGTTATCGCGTGACCCCTGGTTATCGCGACCGTCCAAAGCACGAGTTAAGCATCTGAATTTCGATCTCGGAGAGTCACGAACCAATGAAGCGAACTGTCTCCTGCAAACTCCACTCCTCTTTTATTCCTTCTGGGAGGGGCCATTCACCATCCACCTGTGGCCTAACTCCCAAGTCGACCCCTGTTCTTTAGCTGTTCCCTTTGTGTAGCAACTCTGTGCATGCGCACACTGGGAACAGGCTCCAGCTGTTCTTCTGCCTCATTGATGTCTGACTCCAAAGGAAGCTGATAGCCGCCGCATCTCTCTTAATACTAAAGCAGTGTTTCTCAACCTTGGCAACTTGAAGATGTCTGGACTTCAACTCCCAGAATTCCCCAGCCAGCGAATGCTGGCTGGGGAATTCTGGGAGTTGAAGTCCGGACATCTTCAAGTTGCCAAGGTTGAGAAACACTGCCCTAGGGGGGTTACAGATAGTTCTCATTTGTTTAGTTGATTCTTTCAGGGGGATTCTGGGAGCTGAAATGCACACCTCTTAAAAGTCGCCAAGTTTGAGAAAAACTGGTGCAGACGGTGCTTTCGCCATCTGGGAACGCTCAAAAGTTGTCATTTACAGGGCTGGGTGCGTGAAAATGTTTTTCGTCTTCATTCGGGTGTCCTTTTCCCCTTAATGAAGTTTGGTGATGTCACCCAGAATGTATTTCCCTCCCCTCCTCGGGGTGGGGGGTGGGGGGGGAGATGACGCGCTGTTTTAAAGGGAAGCCTGGGGATAAGATGTCAACAACGTGGAATGGTGTTAGTAAGATGCTCTTCCTGTTGTTGAAATTTAAAATTCGCTCCTCTCCCAGCAAGCAAACGAAAAAGTTAATCTTCATTTTTTTTTAATAACCCTTTGAATCCGGTTCCACCACAAAACCGCGGACGACAAAATCGCGGTCGACGAAAGCGCGCATTTGACGTCATCACAGCGCGACGAAAACATCGCGCTGTGATCAAAAAATGTAAAAATAAAGCGAAAACCTTACCCTAACCCCCCTAAACCTAAGCCTAAATCTAACCCTAAACCTAACCCGTTTTAACCTAACGCTAAACCTAACGCTAACCTTTAACGTAACGCTAAACGTAACCTAACGCTCTAAACCTAACCCTAACCCTTAACCTAACCCTAAACCTAAACCTAAACCTTACCTTTATGTGAATCAGCTTGCTTTAATTTTATTTTTATTTCAATTTTTATTTTTTTTCGTCGCGCTGTGATGACATCAAATGCGCGCTTTCGTCGATCGCGCTTTTGTGGACCGCGGTTTTGACGGGTCACGTTGAATCCAATTGGGACACAAGTGGCTGCTAAAGAGTGGAGAAATGTACTCTGTGCATTCTCAGAGATGCTATAAAAAGGAAGGACTAGGGGGTGACACGATAGCAGGCTTCCAATATTTGTGGGGCTGCCACAAAGAGGAGGAAGGGTCAACCTGTTCTCCAAGGAGAAGAAGACAAGAAGCAGTGGGTGGAAACTAATCAAGAAGAGCAGCAACTTTGAATTAAGGAGAAATTTCCCGGCAGCCAGAGCAATTCACCAGCGGAACAGCTTCCCACTAGACTGGAGGCTTTGAAGAAGAGATTGGACAGTCCTTTGTCTGGAATGGGGTAGGGTCTCCTTCCTGAGCAGGGGGGGTTGGACTAGAAGACCTCCCAAGGCCCCTTCCAACTCTTGTTATTCTAATTTCAAAGGAGGCGATCTGGATGACCAATCAAGTTGAAAAATAAGCAATTTTATTATCTTTTCTTTGAAAAATCTTGGCCGCTGCAGAGAGCTTGGTCAGGCAGGTCACGCTTTCAACTTTTCTTTTGTACTTTTAAAACTTCTTTTAAGGGTTAATTGTGTGGGTGTGGAGTTTTCTTGCTTGGCACAATTTGTCCGCCCTTGTGCTGCGGGGAAATAACCAAATTCGGATAGTTTGTGAACTTTTCAAGGCTGGGTCTGACAAGGATCTTTATTCTCCCCCCCTTTCCATGAATAGTACTTTTGTGAACGAAAACACAAAGATCGCTCTGGAATTCCGTGAGTCAACAACCTCCTTATTTGCACTTGGTTAATGCTCTTATTTGAACTCCCAAAAAACCCCCGCAACCTTGCCACAAAAGTTTTTGGGAACTCGCATCAGCCGGGCAGGTTGAGGTGGACAGAAGAAGTAAGGGTGAGGAAGCCTCAAATATCTTAATTTCTGGAGTTCCTTGCTCCCTGTTTTCTTCCCCACTATCTCAATCCTAAGAGAAATCCTGTCCAAATATCTACGTTTCAAACTCGTTTTGATATCTCTCTGGAGTAGAATCCTAATCTAGTCCTGCAGCTTGATTAAATCAGCCATAAAACAGACTTTTCAAAATAGAAAGCAGGATTCATGCCAGCCCCTGGCTAACAGTTTGCCTCTTTTATTTGTACATGGCGACAATGTGAGAAGAAATTGTGTGGTGTCTGCTCCTGGCGCATAACTTTTAGGGAGTCTCCAAGGTGCCCAGATTATGTGCAAATAAAACTCGGGGCTGGCTGTCTAGTAAATTTTATAAGCTATTCACGGGCTGCCCCATTCCCAAGTAGTAAAAGAAGTTTATTAATAGCCTTTTTTTTAAATTAAAAAAAAACCCAGTTTCCCTGGAAGTCCATTGTCCCGGAAAGGGGGGGGGCTTCTCAGTGTCCGCTAACTTCAAACTCTACAGAAAAAAAGTGAAATTGGTGACAGTTCCCGCTTTCTGTCACAGCTGGTCCTCAGTTTAGGACCACAGTTGAGCCCAAAATTACTATGGGGTTAAGTGAGACATTAGTTAAGTGAGCGTTGTCCCATTTTACAACCTTGTGAAGCGGGCCACTGCGTTTGTTAAAAGTTAGGAATGCAGGGGTTACACGAATTGGGTCTCCCCTGTTGACTTCGTTGGGAAGGGCAAATGGGGATCGCGATGTGATCCTATGAAGCGGTATATAAGTCTAACTGCTATTGCTATATTGCTACCCTGTGACCATCATAAATATGCCCCTGAGTTTCGATCACGGGACCACGGGGATGCTACCATGGCCGTAAGCGCGAAACGCAATCCAAAACAATCCTACAAGGATCAAAGTTGTAACTTCGAACTTTTGTGAGTTCAAAGAGTGGCTGCACTTTCTCGCGAGAACACCTTGGAAAGGACTCTGAGTGGCAAGACGTCCTAACCAAATATTTGTGCTTTTTGAAACTTTTCTCCTGGGGTGTAAATTTTGTTGTTGTTAGTTGCGAAGTCATGTCCGACCCATCGCGACCCCCACGGACAATGTTCCTCCAGGCCTTCCTGTCCTCTTATCATCCTCTGGAGTCCATTGAAGCTCACGCCGACTGCTTCGGTGACTCCATCCAGCCTCCTCCTTCTCTGTCGTCCCCTTCTTCTTCTTTTGCCCTCCATCATTCCCAGCATGAGGCTCTTCTCCAGGAGTCCTTCCTTCTCATTAGGTGGCCAAAGACTTTGAGTTTCCTCTTCAGGATCTGGCCTTCTAAAGAGCAGTAAAAATGATCTCTAGGACTGACCGGTTGGATGGCCTTGCAGTCCAAGGGACTCAATGCAGGAGTCTTCTTCTCCAGCACCAGAGTTCAAAGGCCTCCATTCTTTGGCGCTCAGCCTTCCTTATGGTCCAACCTTCACAGCCATCCATTGCAACTGGGAAAACCATCACCTTGACTATACCCACTTTGTTGGCAGGGTATAAATTGGTGGGCTCTAAATTTAAATACCTTTTTCCTGCAAAAAAAAAAATGAACATTGTACAGACCATCTCCCGCCTAACTCCCACTACCCTATTCTCAACCCATTTGGAAGACCCTCCCCCCCCCTGTTCAAGTGCACTATTTGAGAGGGAGGGCTGCTTAAATCTTCCTTGGAGGATAAATATAGTCGAACTGTCTGCATTCCAGACTCCGGGGGCTTTATCTATTAATGGTGCATGGCTGCTGGGCACACACACACACACACACACATACACACACACTTGAACAGCACTGATAAATCCTTCTCCTTGACCCCCCCCCACTCTTCCCTGCCTAGTCCTTCTCTTCCCCCTTCCCCCCCACCCCCAGGAAATGGGGTGGGGTATACATGTTTATTTCCAAATCTGTCTGAATGCATCCCTCCAGCCCCCTCCCCAGCCCAGCCGTCTGCCTAGGAGACAGGATCAGACATTAGCATAAGAAAAGGGGGCTGCAAAAAACTGTTAGCGGGTAGAGTTAACCCTCTCTGCCCCAGTGGGTGGCTGGCTGGTTTTCGCTGGTTAACTCTCGCTGGCAAAGCTGAGAGAGAGAGAGAGAGAGAGAGAGAGAGAGAGAGTCGGAGGTCTGTTGGATTGTGAGAAACTCAAAAACACTCTCTGAGATTGTGTTTATTTGTTTACGGATGTGAGAAATACCTGTAGTTCTCGGTTTACGACAACAATTGAGCCCGACATTTTACTGCTGAGTGAGACAGTTCTTCAGTAAATTTTGACCCTATTTTAGCAATAGGATTTAAACTTACATACCGCTTCACAGTGCTTTAACACCCTCTCTCTCTCTCTAAGCGGTTTGCAGAGTCAGCAAAAACCTGGCTCCTCATTTTACCGACCTCAGAAGGGCGGAAAACTGAATCAGTCTCGAGTCGATCTGGATCGAACTGCCGACGGAGGGCAGAGTTTGCCTGCAGGGCTGCATTCTAACCGCCGTGCCATCGCAGCTCCTCATACGGTCTTTCTTTGCTGTCGTTAAGTGAATCACTGTCGTTGTTAAGTTAGTCAGGCAGTTTGTTAAGTGAACCTGGCTTTCTCGCCGACTTTGCCTGTCAGAAAGTCGCAAAGGGGATACTGGGACATTGCTACCGTCATAAATAGGAGTCGGTTGCCAAGCACCTGAATTTGGACCGTGGGAATGTTGCAACGGTCGCAAGTATGAAAAAAAGGGCGTAAGTCGCTTTTTGCAGTGCCGTCATAACTTCGAATGGTCGCTAAATGAACTGTTGTAACTCGAGGACTATGTAAAAACACACAAGAGACTCTGATGGAGGGATTGATGCCCCACCTCCTTAAAAATTTTGTGTATAACTACTTGGATTGTGTGCCTGTGTATACTTGTGTTTGTTGTCATGTTATCGTAGGCTAAATAATAATAATTGCTGGATGGATGGATAGGAGAACTAAAAAAAAACACTCGTGTTTTTATTGATTGATTGATGGGGTTGGACTAGAAGACCTCCAAGGTCCCTTCCAGCCTTGGGATTCCATGGCTAATTTCTATTGCTAAGTAAGGCAGTTAATTTGTACCTGATTTTAAAACCTTTCTTGCTACGCTGGTGCTGAAGTGAATCCCCGCAGTCGTTAAGTGGAGCACATGGGCGTTAAGGGAAGCTGGTTTCCCCCGATTGACTTTGCTTGTCGGAAGCCGGCTGGGAAAGTCACAGGTGGCATTTAGGCGACCTTGGGATAATGCACCTGTTGGCAAATATGCACAATGTCCATGTTTGGATCACACGACTGGAGATACTGCGACGGTCATAACTGCGAGGACAGGTCATAAGTCACTTTTGCCAGGGCTGTTGTAGCTTCAGTTTTAAGTAGGGTTTTAAGTAGATCACACTGCAGGCGTCAGCATGGCTAAAAAGCTGTGGGTGATTCCTTTGGAAACTAGATTTTTTTCTTTTCTGGATTTGTATTCTGACAAGCGACTTGAACATCAATTTTTGTCGTGGGGAAACAGGACCGCTGCTTTCATCTTCCCATCGCTATGGTAACCGGGAACCTCTTCTAAGACTCTTCCTTCCCTGCGTCTCTCTCTCGCTCTTCTTTTTCTCGCAATTAGGCGCTTCCCTTTGGGTCCCACCTGGTGCGCAAATTTTAAGAAATTTATGGAGGCAGCAAAAAAATAAATACATCCAGAAACTCTTTTTAAGATGGATATGGAAGCGTTTGTGATGTCTTCTCCCATCTCTCGCTGGCTGGGGAATTCTGGGAGTTGAAGTCCACAGGTCGTAAAAATGGCCAAGATTAGGCTTTCCTGATCTACATTTTTTTTAAAAAAAAAAAATTTAAAATCCTGAGTTTCATAAAACCAGATCCTGTGCCCCCCCCCCCCCAAAAAAAATTAATGCATTTAGAAGGGAACAAATTTGTTTTGCGCAATTAGAGAACGGGATGGGTTAAGTTTTGGGGGACGTACTCCAGGAAGTGGAGAGGACAGGACATTTAAAGTTGATTTTAGCTTAATTGCTTCTGTCCATTAACAGGATTAGGAGCTGGTGCGTTTTAAGAATTAAAAGTAAAGTGGCATTCTGCGAAGCCGCCGCACCCCAGCTTAGCGAGGGCAACAGCAGGAATTCCTTTAATCCGTAGGAAGAACTGAATCTTGATACCCTTCTCCGCCCGACTCCCCCGTTGAGTGGAAAGAAAGAGGGCTATAAATATCCAAGAAACAATATTTGCAAAACTACATAAAAGAGATACTAGATTGGTAATTACTTGCCTGATTAGTTTCTTTTATGCCT